>NC_141873.1:226941042-227241042 GCF_056163025.1 Triticum urartu | reverse complement strand
TCATGGATTTCAGTCACCCAAACCACGTCTACGAGCATAGCATAGCAATATAAGCAACGCACAGAAGTAACTCCCAAGGGTTTGAATGTAACAGGGTAATAGGTTCTACCTCATCAACTACTTCCCAACCCATATGTTAATGACATCCTAATCATGCAATGTTTGAGGATTGGAACTAATGCATAAAAACTGGCTGATAAAAGGGTATGATCAAAGTGTTATTTGCCTTGCCGATGATCCGCAAAACCTAGGGATTCGTAGTAGCACACTTCACACTCCGGGTGTTCTATCGCAAACAAACAATAGCATACATAAGCAATCAAGCAAAGAAAACACGGGTAAATCTCAAATAAGAGGATCTAACCAGAAAGTTCAACTTAAGAACTCCAGTTTGCAACAAGAATCAAATCGAATGGAGCAACGAAACTCAAACGGCGAAAGAAACAAGATCCATTTACTAATCTGGACCTAGGTCAAATTTTATAGTAGCAAAAACTTGTGCAAGTTGGTTAAGAGGAAAGAGGCTCTCGAGACGAAGATCTAGGCGTTTGAATCGCCTGATTCCGACTAACGAGCGAAAAGATAAGCTAGAACGAAAATCGGATCAGAAATCACGGAAAAATCCGATAAAAGAAAACTGACGAACAGGCTAACGAACGAGCGTTCGTTATCTGTAACTAACGGACGAAAACTGTTCGTTAAAACGAACGTCCGGACGAACGTCCGGACGAACGTCCGCTAAAAAGAAAAACCGGCAAACCGAAAAAAAAACGAACTAGGGTTTCTTTAAAAAACGGATCGGTTTTCTTTTAAAAAAACCGGCGGCTACCTCGTCGGTCCGACGAGACGCGGCGGCGACGACAGGGCGGGGCGCGGCAGCGGCGGCGCGGCGCGGGCGGTGAGGTGCGGCAGCGGGCGGGGCGGCGCGGCGCGGGCGGGGCTGCGGGCGGCGGGTGGTGGTGGCGGGGCGGGGTGGGTATAAAAGGAGCGGGGGTGGTGCCTTGGGGGAGGGGGCACGGCGCGACAACGGAGTCCGAGCCGGACTCCTGTTCGGCGGCGGCGGCGGCGTGGTCTCCCGCTAGGAGATGGCGGCGCGGGGAGGTGGGCCGGCGCGGGGAGGTGGGCCAGCGCTGGGCTTCGGCCTAGCTAGGCCTTGGCGCGGTTTTTTAAAATAATTCCGCCAAAGCTAAAAAAATCTTAGAAAATAAAATAAAAATCTAAAAATGCCAAAATAAAATTTTCTCCGTCTAAATAAAATATTTAGAACGAGATGCACATTTTCTTGGCCCTAAAATGCAATGTTGAAAACGTGCAATTTTTCTAATGCAACCAAAATTGCAAATAAAAGCAAAAATTGATTTTAATATTTTTCCTCCAGTATTTCATTTATTTTGAAGAAGTCATATTATCTCCTCTCATATATTTTAATATAAAATATTTTCGGAGAGAAAAATAATTAAAACCAAAAGTCCTCGTTTCAATATTTGATAAAAATCAAATATAAAATCTGGGAAATCCCTAACTCTCTCCGAGGGTCTTTGAGTTTCTTAGGATTTCGAAGACCGCGAGACGAAATGCAATAAAATATGATATGCAAGATTGATCTATGTATAACATTCCAAATTGAAAATTTAGGATGTTATAGCCTGAGCATAGAAGAGGAGCAACAATATTTGCACAGTTCATTCAATTTCATCATCAAATGCTTAATCGGGAAACTCACATTCAGCTACAAGATGATTTGGTTGAGTATATGTGGACTCATGTTGAAACCAATAGATGTATCTTTTTATTAATATATTTGAGACAATTTAATTTTTATTCTGCTTTGTAAACTATAATATATTTATTTTAATTGTGAAAATATGCTATTTATGTTCGCTTGTGAGACTATGTAAAATGTGTGTACATTTATTGAAAAGCGACGGCAAACTAGTCAAACGGGCAAATACGGGTCGATGCATTGAACGCACTGTCGACCCAAATCAAAAGAATACACTCAAACGAATAAAAAGCCGATAAAGCGTGTACCCGAGTGCGTTGGAGTTGCTCTTAGTTCCTAAACTATATCAACACGTTGAAACCAAATATCAACATGTTGAAACCAAAAAAAATAAAAATATAAACCCAATAAACAAATAGACAGAGTAAGAGTAATCATGGCAGCAGCGGACCAAGGCTCATACGATGACTTCGTAAATCTCAAGATAATATACCGGCTTAGTCTTTCGAAGAAGCTCATAAAGATAAAATGTGCGTGTGTGCGTTCATACGGATAAATGTATGCACGTGTATATGAGCGTTTGTGTCTATACTGATGCTAAAAAAGGCTCCTGCCCGGTCACACTGACCACTCTCGCAGCGTGGTGTCACCTTGCCGACGACGACCTCCCCTCCAACTGGATCCCCCAGGCTCTCTCAGACCAACCACGAGCCACTTCCTCCCCTCCAACTCCAACACCAACACCAAGCTCGCGCTGCCTCCCGACGGTCACTGTTCACCTTTTCCCCGTAACAGGAACAAGTAGATCTCAGGGGGAAGAGAGAGAAGAGCGTCCTCTGTCATTACTTCACTTTCACTCAAGAAGAAAGAAACATCGCGAGATTGGTAGAAGCAAGACGCAGGCGGAGGAGGAATTCATAGTAGATGCGTGCGCGTCGATGAGGATTCGGGGGCTGGCGATGAGCGGCGGCAGGGAGGTGGCCATCTCCGCCGTCTTCACGGCGCTCCTCGTCGTCTCCATCCTCTTTCTCCCCTCGGTCCTGCTCACCAGCGGCAGGCTCGGCCCATCCTCCGCCAAGGAGTGGCCGTTCCTCGCGGCGGCCAAGGACGGCGGCTACTACCCGGTGTCGTTCGCGTACCTCATCTCTGCGTCGACGGGGGACGCGGAGCGAGCGGCGAGGCTGCTGGCGGCGCTGTACCACCCGGCCAACAGTTACCTGCTGCACCTGGACCGCGAGGCCCCCGCCGAGGAGCACCGCCGACTGGCTGAGCTGGTGTCCGGGCAGCCCGTGTACGGGCGCGTGGGGAACGTGTGGATCGTGGGGAAGCCCAACCTTGTCACCTACCGCGGACCGACCATGCTGTCCACCACTCTCCACGCGATGGCGGTGCTCCTCCGCGTCGGCCGCCGCTGGGACTGGTTCGTCAACCTCAGCGCCTCCGACTATCCGCTCGTCACCCAGGACGGTCCGTATCCGCACCACGTCGGCTGCGACTGCGATTATGCTACTACTCCTATGCTAGTATGTGTGAATTCTGAGTTTGGATTTTGCTTTGTGCTGGTGATTTGCAGATTTGATGGAGGCCTTCTCGCGGCTGCCGAGGGATCTCAACTTCATACAGCACACCAGCCACTTGGGCTGGAAGATGTAAGAACTTACTACTAACCGGGAGGGGGGGGGGGGGGGGTGTTAATTAATCCGTTTCGTGGAGATGAATGGACGGGGATGGTTGGGTTTAACAGAGTATTGAGTCAAATTTGAAACGCGGTAGCTCTGCAGAAAGAAGCGGGCGCGGCCGGTGATCCTGGACACGGCGCTGTACGAGGCCGACCGGTCGGAGCTCCTCCGCCCGTCGCCCAACATCACCACCAACCGCCGGGGACTTCCCACCGCCTTCAAGCTCTTCACCGGTAACATTCCATTCCATTCCGCCTTTGCCCTCTGATCTCAGCACCTAAGGCCAACTCCAGCGCGTGACCCCATCCTGTCCGAGTGCGTCCGTTTGGGGCAATGTACCGGCGCGCGAACGCAAACAGACTTTTGTTCATTTTCTGTCTGCTTTTGACCCATCCCGACCTAAATTTGGGCCACTTTTAGGGTGAAACGGACAACGCGCGGACGGGCGGGACACACGTGCTTGTCCTTCCTTGGCCCGTCCGTCGGTGGCACAAAGCACCACCCCGGCCCCCCATTTCACGTCATTTCTCCCAAAACCCTCCCACGTCCCGCCTATTACCCTCTCACGTCCATGGCCGACGCCCCGCCGAATTCGGGCGGTCTGGCCGTCGACCCGCCCGGAAAGGCGAAGAAGAAGGCGGCCAAGGGTCCAAGGAAGCCGCGGTTAGAATGCACGCCGGAGGAGATCGGCCAAACAGAGCGAGATGTTCGACGCTGACGGTCTGAACTAGGTCGTCTGATCGGTCGTGGCCGTTCTTTTTGAAGGCTGGCGTGGGTGCCGGCTGCTGGCTGTGTGCTGGTGAGGAACCTATTTATTTTGGGAGCTGGTTGTGTTGCCGGCGACAAAACTATTCATTTTGTAGGTTGGCTCTGTTGCCGGCCGCTAGCTGTGTTGCCGGCGAGGACGTGTAGGCCGTTGGCTCTGTTGCCGGCGTGAACTAGAGCCGCTGGCCTGAACTACGGTGTGGTTTATTTTAAGGGGACTGCTACAAATAAGCCGGATGATTTCTTAGAGAAATCATCCGCCTATTTAGCCGTTCGATCAGTGCACTGGTGGCCGTTGAATTACAACGATGCCACGGTAACAGCGAGTCAACGCAGCACAATTGCAGACTTACAGTCCCAGCGCAGCTCCAACGCAGCACCACGGATTGATTTCGGCGAGCTCTATTGTGGCCCCAGCAAAGCTCCGACACAGCATCGACGCGCCGGCGAAGCTCCATTGCAACTCCGGCCAAGCTCCAATGCAGCCCTGGCGGAGCTCCAATGCAGCTCTGACGGCTCCGGCGAAGCTGCATTGCAACCCTGCCTGAGCTCCACCGCAGCGCTGACGGCTCCGGCAAAACTCCATTGCAACTCCGGCGGAGCTCCACTGCAGCCCGCGCGTGGTCCAAGGCAGCGTCGACGACTCCGGCGAAGCTCCATTGCAACTCCGGCGGAGCTTCATTGCAGCCCGGCATGGTCCAAGGCAGCGCCGACGGCTCCGGCGAAGCTCCATTGCAACTCCGGTCAAGCTCCATTGCAGCCCTGCCGGAGCTCCACCACAGCGCCGACGGCTCCGGTGAAGCTCCATTGCAGCCCGGCTTGGTCCAAGGCAGCGCCGACGGCTCCGGCTCCACGGGTCACATGTCGCTTGCTGCACTGCAGCTCCCCGCCGATTCGCGTTGCAGCGTCACTGGTCGACGGCGAGATCATGGGGTCGCAGCGCTGCTGTGGTTGGACTGGTCGCGCCTAGAAAAGAGAAGAAGCAGGTGGAGCGGTGATGGCAGCTGGTGGTGCCTGCAGCAGCATGTTGGGTTGGCTCATGCAGCGGTAGCTGCCGCGACGACGGGCCAGTGGCCGGTGGCGGCTTGCTTATCGTCCGGAGAAAGAGATGGGGATTTGCTTCTGCAGAGGTAGGAGATGAGGGAGCCGAGGGGCACGCGGAGAGGATAAGGTTGCCAGGTCCACGCCACTCGGGACACGCGTCGCTAGGACGAGGCGACTTACGCGTCGCTGTTATCAGCCGGATGAAAATAAACGATTTCCTTATTTTAAAAGTTGATGTTTCAAAAAGGAGACGGACAGGATGAGGTCAAAGGATGCGTTTCCGCGTTGAGCGCACAACCACCGCATTCGAGGACAGGTTTGGACATGATCCCATTGCGCTACCTAAACGGATAAAATCCAAACAAAACGAACGTGCAAATGAGGTTGCGCGCTGGAGTTGGCCTACCATTTCGCAGACCTGCAAGAATGAAATGCTGCAGAAGTACTGCTATTCCTATTAGTAGTACGCGTGTTGTGCTGGCTACCGATAAGCATAACATTTTTAGTCAATGCTTGATGATAGGTACGGGCCCGTACCATTATTTTGAGGTGTCCATGTGACGGCGATGCCGTTGCTGGCATGTACCGCCTGGTTGTTGGCTCCGAGACTTCAATTGGTCGTCTAAGCAAATGCTACTAGCACGAGATGTCACGAGTGCTAGACATCTCGTGCTACTGACCTAGTGTACTAATATGGACGGACAAAATTGGCATAAAAAGAAGGGATAAGTATATTTTTCGTTCTCGAATTTTTTTGAGAGTTTAGAAATCGTCCCTCAACTTAAAATCGGATAATTTTCGTCCTTTAACTATCAAAACTGGATAGTTTTCGTCCCTCACGCCATTTCGGTGGTTCCCGTCCGCATGAACAGTAAACCGATGAACAGTATTTTTTAGAAAAAGCAAAAAAAGTCAAAAAAATCTGAAAATTTGTGGGATCAAAGTTCCTCGGGTGCGCAAGGTGCGTGAAATTTTTTGTGCTATTTAGACATTCCAGGAGCTCGTGACAAAGGAAAAACCATAAATATGTACGTCAATGAACAGTAAATTTTCAAAAAAATAAAATAAAAATTCAAAAAATATGAAAATTGTTGACATACAAGATGCTCGGGTGCTCAATGTGCCTGCAAAATTTCGTGGTGTTTGGACATTGTGGGAGCTAGTGGCAAAAAAAACATTGACTAGGAAATAAACTTTGAAAAAGTGCACTATTTTTTTTGCTAGAGCTCCTCGTATGTCATTTCAGCACGAAAATATGCACACCCAAGCATCTTTGATGCCAAAAGAAATTCATATTTTTTTGCTATTTTGTTTAATTTACTGTTCACTGACGTACATATTTATAATTTTTTCTTTGTCATGAGCACCTGGAATGTCCAAACAATATGAAAATTTGTACGCACCTTGGGCATCCGAGGAACTTTGATCCCACAATTTTTCAGATTTTTTTGGTTTTTTTGCTATTTTTTCGAATGTTTGCCGGTTTACTGTTCATGACGGACTAAAACTGCCCGAAGCGGCGTGAGGGACGAAAACTATCCGGTTTTGATAGTTGAGGGACGAAAACTATCCGGTTTTGAGTTGAGGGATGATTTCTAAACTCTCGGAAGAGTTCGAGGACGAAAAATATATTTATCCCTAAAAAAAACTTATCTATCTGGTCAACGGGATCGAGCAGGAGCTTGTGTGCTGCGTGCATTTGCAGACAGATCTGAATCAGCGAAGATGGTTTGTTTCCAATGCTATTTTGTGTGCTCTTGGTAGACAATTGAGGCCGCACAGCAAGCCGCGAATGTGCTGGCGAAGCAAATGCTGCAGTACCTTTTGCTTTGTTCGTCGATTGCTTCCAAGAAATGGCAGGTACTCCAGTATATATGCCGACATCCGTGCGGGCAGCACGAAAACCAAAAGATTTCAGTGTCAAATCAAATTCTAGTACTGTATAAAAAACATCTTGTGATTGATGGACGCACGCATGTGCGTGTGCAGGGTCGGCGTGGACGATGCTGTCGCGGCGCTTCGCGGAGTACTGCGTGATGGGGTGGGACAACCTGGCGCGGACGCTGCTGCTCTACCACGCCAACCTCGTCTCCTCGCCGGAGTTCTACTTCCAGACGGTGGCCTGCAACTCCCGCGAGTTCCGGAACGCCACCGTCAACAGCGACCTGCATTTCATCCGGTGGGACACCCCGCCCAAACAGCACCCGCTCTACCTCGGGCCCAAGGACTACCGCCGGATGGTGCTCAGCAGCGCCGCCTTCGCCCGCAAGTTCAGGGACGCCGACCTCGTGCTCGACAGGATCGACCGGGAGATCCTCAAGCGCCGACCGCCGTCCCGCGACGACGATCACGGTGATCACGCCGCCTCTGCCTCTGTTGCTAGGCACGGCGGGCAGTTCTTCAGCTACGGCGGGTGGTGCTCCGAGGGGGAGGTGGGGCTGTGCTCCAACCCCTGGGAACCCAGCAGGAAGGGGGCCATCAAGCCCGGCGCTGGGTCAAGAAGGCTCAGGTTCATGCTCAACAAGATGTTGTCCGGAAGAAACTTCAGGAAGCAGCAGTGTAGGTGATCCACCCTTCTACCACGTCCAAGTGGTCTAACTCTGATGATCCGAGCAAAGGTGTCATGTACATACAGAAAGAGAGAAAAGGGGTACCAAGTTAAGGCAATTTTGGCTGAGATGGTGCAATCTCGCAGAGTAACACAGGACGTGTAACAATAATTCATGGGTTAACACGATTACATATTTGACACGATCACCCTTCTACCTAACACTGGCTGGTTCTTTAGGTTTTCTATTCTACTAGATGATCCGTTGCGCCCATGGCGCAAAGGTCGAGCGCAAACCAAGTATTGGAAGAGTGTGCATTGTAATATATAGATACAGAATGGAACATATGGAAATAAACACATAAGAGCATTTTCAGTTGGCATACATTTGGACTTATTTGAGCTAATATTCTTGATAGAGCAAACAAAAATATTTTTTTTACATCAAGAATTTCAGAAAGCAGAGCTTGCATACCTGCAATGAGCAGAGCAATAGACAAAGAAACAGTATTTTAAAGTATTGTTACTGCCAAAGCACAGCTTACGATACTGCATGCAGCAAGCAAGTGATAGTGATAAATGTTAGATCCTCTGGATCGGGGTAGGCTAGATCATTCGGTAAACCTACCTTCTCCAGCGGTTGATAAACTCAAGCCGGAGGCCATCGTGGAGAGGGTGATGGTGGCAATGGGAGAGAGATGGTGAGGTAGTGGAGCTTCCCGTGAGCACCGCGCTAACCCTAGATCGGTAGGGAGTGACGGTGGGGTTTGTGGCAGCGATAAACCTCGTAAGTTCACGGACGAGCAGCGCATTCACAGGCGGTTGGAGTCAGATTTTGATACTTGTGGCTGTATATGCCCTTATATTCTAAGAATAGTAGTTGGAATAAATCAGACAAAACAATACAGATCATAAAAGTGCTACAAATTAGCACAAGATAAAATTACAATTGTGACACTGTGACAAAGAACCACACATTCTGGACACGTATACACACGCGTGGCGCATATAGCATAGAGTCACCACGTGGTTTTTTCGAAAAGGGGCGCTTTATTACTTAAAAGCTTTAAGCATTACACCCGGCCTCTGCATAACTATGATGCACACAGTCAAATAAGTTCTCTCATACAAACGAAAATTAAGAAGGCGAAATACAAAGAAACAGAGTATGTATAACACCTAAAGCGGAGGTGGGCCAATCCTAAGATCATGTTGCCACCCATGTTGGGTAAAAGTATCCCTCGCCATATCCTCCAATCGTGTACACACCTCCGTAAACAGGCCTCGATTCTCCACACGTTATAGAGAGGACCATAAACGAAGAGTCCCGGTACACCTGTAGATAACCTGCATCAGAGAAGTACTTTTATCGTTAAACACCTTATCATTTCTACATAGCCAAAGCGACCAAATAACGGCAAGCGCTCCCACCCTAAGAATAGTTCTGAACCTGTAATCTATCCCATGTAACCAGTTGCCAAATACATTAGCAACACTACAAGGAGGATACAAGCCAGAAGCTATCTGGATGACTGACCATATAGAACGAGCCAATTTGCATTGGAAGAATAAATATTTTATTGTCTCATCATCGTGACAAAAGACACATTGCGGGCTTCCATGCCAATTCCTCTTAATAAGGTTATCTTTAGTAAAAATGACTCCGCGACGAAGATACCATGCAAAGATTTTATTCTTTAGAGGTATCTTCATCTTCCAGATTTTCTTATTATTATCAACTGGCACATCAGACTGGATTAACGCTCTATACATAGACTCCACTGAGAATTGTCCATTCCCATGTAGGTTCCATCGAAATACATCAGACCCATATGACAAATGCACCGTGGACAACCGCTGGAGCAGGATATACCATGATTGAAGTCTGGGTCCAATTAAATCTCTTCTGAACGTCACATTTGGCGGAAATGATTCCATTACCGTGGTGACAGTATCACCCTTATGACGCACAATGTTGTATAGAGCCAGATATTGTTCTCGGAGTGTGGCATTTCCTAGCCACTTGTCCTCCCAGAATCTAATTTCCGAGCCATCCTTAATTGAGAAGGATCCATAGGAGAAGAAATATTTCTTCGTAGCCATCAGACCTGCCCAAAAGTGAGAATCCCCAGGCTTCCAGTATACTTGAGATACCGCTTTGGAACCCACATATTTCCTTCTCAGGAGGGTTTGCCATACACCATCTCCCGTCATTAATTTAAACAACCATTTGCCGAGAAGGGCCCTATTCTTAACCTCAAGGTCATGAATGCCCAACCCGCCTTGGTCTTTGGGACGGCAAACCACACTCCATTTAACCAATCGATATTTCTTTTTCTCGCTATCTCCTTGCCAAAAGAATCTTGATCGGAAATAATCCAATCTATGTAAAACTACTTTCGGCAATTGAAAGAAGGAAATCATATATAGTACCATGTTACTTAGTACTGAATTTATGAGGACCAATCTTCCACCTAAAGACAGCAGTTTACCTTTCCAACTGCTAAGTCTTTTTTGCAGTCTTTCCTCGACGTATTTCCATTCAGCATTTGTGAGTCTCCGATAATGTATCGGTATCCCCAAATATGTGATCGGAAACTGGCCCAACCCGCATTCGAATAGTTTGACGTATAGGTGGGAGTCGTCTTGAGCCTCGCCAAAACAAAACAATTCACTTTTGTGAAAATTGATCTTAAGACCTGAGAGTTGCTCGAATGCGGATAAAATTAATTTCAAATTTCTCCCTTTCTCGAGGTCATGATCCATGAAGAGAATCGTATCGTCGGCATATTGAAGTATAGAGAGACCACCATCAGCTAGATGATTTACTACCCCATCAATTTGGCCATCAACCTTGGCATGCTCAATCATGACCGCTAGCATATCCGCCACTATATTGAATAGCATGGGCGATATGGAGTCACCTTGTCGCAACCCCTTTTTCGTTTGAAAATAGTGTCCAATGTCATCATTGACCTTAATGGCAACACTACCTCTAGAAACGAAGTTATGGATCATAGCACACCACTCTGCAGAAAATCCTTTCATTTTGAGAGTCTTATGAAGAAATGGCCATTTGACTTCGTCATAAGCTTTTTCAAAGTCTAATTTGAGTACCACTTCATTCAACTTTTTTCGATGTAATTCATGAATTGTTTTATGAAGGATAACAACTCCATCTAGGATGTGTCTCCCTTGCATAAAAGCAGTCTGTGAAGGACGAACCACGTGTTCAGCAACCGTATTTAGCCTGATCGTCGCAACCTTCGTAAATATTTTAAAACTAATATTAAGAAGGCAAATAGGTCTATATTGTTGTATCCTTTCAGCCTCATTAACCTTAGGTAATAAAATAATCTCATCGAAGTTTAAGCAAAACAATTCTAGTTGGCCAGCATGTAGGTCACTAAACAAAAGTAGGAGATCCGGTTTGATGACTTCCCAGAAGTTCTGATAGAACTCAGCGGGAAAACCATCCGGACCTGGGGCTTTGTTGTGCTCCATTAAGAAAACTGCATTTCTAACTTCCTCCTCGGTGTACGGGGCTGTTAGAAGTCCATTTTCCTCATCAGAGACCTGGGGGATGTCATCTGTTCGGCACTCATCCATCGAGAAGTTTTCTTCCTCTGGGGCTCCGAACAGATTTTTATAATAATTAGTGATGTAGGATTTAAGTTTGCTCATGCCCCTCAATCGTGCCCTCGTCCTGTTGTAGGGAATGAATAATTTTCTTCCGGTGTCTACCATTGACGACTCCATGGAAATATCTAGTATTCAAATCACCTTTCAGGATAAATTGAGAGTTGGAATGCTGGTACCATTTGAGTTCCTCTTCACGCAGCATGCTAGCTCTCTGTGCATTCGAATGACTCTTGATCTTGATTTCATGCTCAGATAAATGTCTAACCTATGCCAAAGCTTCTAACTCGTCAATGATAGATGAAAGACGAAGCTTCTCCTTTTTGAGGATACGCACCGTATGCCTAGCCCAACCACCAAGGAATTTGTGTAATGCACGCATTTTGTTATTCCATCTGTGAATTGGGGTATGCCCGACCACTGGTTTCTCCCACACCTCCTTGACCATATCTTTGAAGCCACCTCGAAGCAACCACCCAAGTTCAAATTTGAACTTGCGTCTATGTTGTGGTCGTGGCAAACCAGTAGTTAAGAGAATGGGTGCGTGGTCTGATATAGCCTCAATACGAGGTAGAGCACGAACAGACACCATGGGAATTAGATTCCCAGTCGGTATCCATTAAAACGCGATCTAGTTTCTCATATGTCGGTTCCGGAAGACTGTTGGTCTTGGTTCCATCGACCAGTTTCATTGGATTCATTCCCCTCTCCCCACTGTACTCGTACTGGAGAGAAAGCACGGCTCCATCTTCACGGCAGCTCACTCTACAGCTTGGCGGCGGAGCGGCTCTCGCTGCAGCTCAGAGGCGCTGCGGCTACATCTGCATCTCGGTGGCCCGGCAGCTTGGAAGCACAACGGCTCGCCGGTTCCATGTGCATCTCGGCGGACCAGCAGCTCGGAGTTGCGGAAGCGGGTATGTCGCCGCCGTTGCTCGTATCGGCGAGCCAAATCCTCGCAGTTGCTGCTGTTGCTCCCCGTCGAAGGTGGCGTCTATTTTGGCTGTGCTAGCACTCCCTGAAGCTGATGACTTTCGACTGCAAGCGAGGCTCCAGCAAGACCACGGTGGCCGCCGTTGCCCCTCAGGTAAAAACTAACCTCCTTCATTGTTTGATGAATCTATAGAATTTTTTGTGATTCAATTCCACTGTAGCACGAGGGGCACCATAATCTACTCTTTTGCCGAGATTAGTGGAACGGCAAAGTATATCTTCATTTTCTGAAAAATAGAACAAAAAACAGAACAAGATGCAGGGAGTGAGCACTCGTAGAAGTAAACTCCAAAAGGCGAAACTCATGGTCTCGTCATTTACAATAGGCCCAGTTGGAAAATGGCCTGTCAGGCCGTCGACGTTGCTGACGTGGTGCACCGGCCGACATTATCGGTGAACCGTTGTCGGAGTTGAACTTGTTGATGGACAGTGATGGAAAGCGTCCCTAAGGCCTGAACGAACTGAGCATAGTCGGAGAACAAATAAGCATTTTAACATAAGGGCATCACATAATTAGTTACAAAATCTGAATTCAAAAACTATGCTAGATCTGCAGTTTTTTTCATGCATCATCTGAGTTAACTATACTTTATGCGCAGCAGCAGCCTGAAGCCAAAAGAATGCAAAACTGTACAAACTAAGGTAAAAACATGTCCAGATCCTAATAACTTTGAAAGTCTGAGTCCTAATAGAACAGTTCAAATAGTTAATAGTCAGAAGAGGCTAATTAAGGTACTTGTATAAGGTACTTAACTGGGCATACATAATATCTAGGATCAAAGAATTTAGATAAGATGCCAAGGGTTCGTCATTCTATAAATGGAACTCACCTGAACATTAATAATAAGGGCAATACCAAAAGATTTATGCATTAGCGCATGAACGAAGAGAAAATAAAATGACTATAATGTCCCATGCTATATGAACACCAAATCAGGGCAACAGAAGATCACCCATACAAAAAATGGAACTATGTGAGTATAAATTTTCAGGAAAACAATAGTATGGTGAGATGCATTGTGCACTAAGGATTATAAGCTCATGTATGTACATTTGAACAAACAGATGATTAAGAAAGGGAACATGCAACAAAAAAAGCTTTCGAAAAGTAGTAGTAATTTTACATTACCTCTGTAACAGAGGAAGTACAAAAATGTATTGGTTGGCATTTCCTCCGGTTGGCAAATTGCCTGGGATAAAAAAGCAGTAGCTATAATGATGGTGTTACTTTCTTGTGCAAGCACCAAAACTTCGCCAAAAAGTAAAATATACTGGGAGCATTACCTTTATTTTCCCTATAATCCTTGCCCTTGCTTCTAGATTATATGATGGCGGTGCAAGCTAGCCAACATCTTCAGATTAGTCCATCCAAAAAGCACCCCAAAGGTAACAGTTGGATTGATTGTATCATTCCTGAAACACCATTTCAGAAATTCAGTTGGTGCTTAATAGTAAATAGAAGTGCAGGACATGCTTATCACGCTTACTTAGGACTCATAGGCCTTATCTAATCCCTCTCCAAAGCAAATCATCCAATATTTTAAATAGCCGGCTATAGCTCCGCTATAGCCCGCTATATAGCCTTTTCACTAGGGTGCCGCTAAACGGTCCCATGTACAAATAGCCCGCTATAGCTCCGCTATAGCTGATTTTGAGGTCCGCCGCTATTTGGCAATAGCCCGCTATTTAAAACATTGAAATCATCTATTCGATGTGAAATAGGCAAGAGGTAGGCAAAAATGCTATATACCAAAGAGTATACGTCAATCTAAACTGAAGTACTGCTCACAAGGAACAGAGTATGATAACATGTCGTTGCTCACTCTAAAAATAAAATAAGTTGTTGGAAAGGAGGGGGGCTATTTTATTTATACAGTTTAGTTTAGTGATTTAGTACAAATAAGAACATGTCCAAACCTGATAGGCACGACAATCTCAAATCTATGGGGTCAGTTTGGTTAGATCAGGATGAGCAGAAACGAAATGCACCATATACATTTTCAGTTTAATCAACAGATGTGCTATTCTCTGAATATGAACATCACACGGCCAATTTCTAATAGTACCCTACTTTTTTCTGTATGGCTCCTGTGATTTTTGAGTGCAAACCGATGAGATTAGCTTAACTAAATTATCTTAGAATCCCATAGAGACTACAGCAGCAGCAAGAAAGCATTATGGTTTTTCCCTAAAAAAATAAAGCATCATGGTTAAACTTATGCAGTTACCAACGCCTGTTTTATTTAAACAGAAGAAACTTAAATTAACTACAGTCTCTCACAATGCCATTAATTAGAGACTACAACAGCGGCAAGAAAGCATCACGGTTTATGTTTTGCAACTACCAAAATGTGAGCTCGTGCGAACAAAAGATAGTAAATTATTCATCCTAGCATCATGGTTCAGTATACAAAATCTAAAACCTGAAAGTGTCATGGTTTATGTTTTGCAACTACCAAAATGTGAGCTCGTGCGAACAAAATTATGTTTTGCATGGAAGTATGGATTGAGAAATCTGAAACCTGAGCAAGAAGGTCCATGCTTTAACATGTAAAATAAAGAAGAAGAGAACATCTCGAAAAATACAACTTGTCCTTCCGCTGCTTATCCTCTGATTTATGCATATGCATCCAGTAATATAATCAACCTGTACCAAAGTAAAATCATATGCTTGAGATAACTTGGCAGAGTATAAACAGAGAAGAATTCAAATGTACAACTTAGGTCTATCTCATGAAAGATGGGTGCTTACATCCAAATCTTCCTCGCGATTTATTTATGCAACCACAAAATTCTTTGAAGAGAACATGAGACTGTTATGATTTAAACTGATTTAGACTCTCATGTGCACTTTAGCCATTTTACTAATACTATTTTAAAAGCAAGAGATATTTTTAAACGACACTAACAGTGCAAGCTTAGATAATGCACCACAATATATAGATTCCAAATCAATTAATTGGCTTCTTGGACAATTATATCAATCTAAATCAATGAACCAACCTACAGGAGAGTTTTAGGCATGCAGTGTCACTACCAAATTTGAATTTACTACGGGCACCAATGAAGAGGGGCCAGCTTGTCTGGATTAGGAGAAGACGGAACAGCCTCTGTTTTTGAGCCTGCTAAAATCAAACATGTGTTATTCTTGTAGGAACACATTCCATCTACGAAGATTAAAAAAAGGAACATAGATAAACCAAGTTGCTTCGGTTTCTTCATTATCAGGAACTATTTAATTTGAATACAAAGGCACCATTTACCACTTTAGATGAAACTGCATTGCTAGTGGCCACACCTAAGAGTTTGTATTATTTCTTAAATATTAACTCGTCCATAATAAATGACAGAAGGCTAGGTTCATAAATAAATGACAGAATGCTAGTGGCCACACCTAAGAGTTTGTATTATTTCTTAAATATTAACTCGTCTATGATTTAAGAATTCAATCAGATATGTAAGGAAACACTTATATACGTATATACATAGGCTAGGTTCAGAAATGTTCTACTCCCTCCGTTCCTAAATATTTGTCTTTCTAGACATTTCAAATGACTACTACATACGGATGTATGTAGACATATTTTAGAGTGTAGATTCACTCATTTTGCTCCGTATGTAGTCACTTGTTGAAATGCCTAGAAAGACAAGTATTTAGGAACGGAGGGAGTATGAGGTTAGGAGTAAAGGAAATTGTATACTTTCGGAGAATTATATATTTAAACTTGCTCAGCTACAACCAAAGGCACATGTGTGGATGTAAGTAACATGTATCTGTACATAGGCTTTATTGAGCATGATTTAGCCTTTGCTACAGCCTGCTATGGCAAAAAGGCCTAAATCTGAATATATATGCCACTAAAGTACCCATGTTTCTCTACAAAAAGGGTCAACTGTAATCCTAAATTGTGGTACTGAATTTTATGCACTCACCGGATAAACAATGGTCATAATACAAGTTTATGGCTGACACGTCACAACCAGCAAGCTTCAGTTTAGCTCCCACCTGTACACTATTTAGGAATGCATACAAGCAAGTCCTGTACAGAGCAACAACACGGACAAGTGCGTGCTGTATTTCAGAGATTAAAAATTGAGATTTTCAATCTGGGACAAATTAGATATATGCTGCAGCTAGAATTCTAATTGGAGTAATTTCCGCCGGAATGTGGTTTTTATACTAAATCCAATTAGATGGATTATTTTGTGTTTATAGCCGCCATAATCAAGGCTCTGAACCTGGTACTATTTGCATGATAATGGGGGTGCTCTCACACATCTGCAATAGAGATGCTATTCTTTTCATAAGCTCTTACTTTTCTACCCATATTACTTAGTTGTGCCCCTGTTTACTGCTGACACTACAAACTTTAGTTTATGTGGGTGTATACAAGATGTATAAAACATGAACCTGGCAAGAAAAATACAAGGGATTACCTGAATATATGATGCTACAGTATACATATCTTTCTAACTGAAAAATAAGCCTATCACTTTCTGCTCTAAGATTTTCCATGACAGAGGTCAGGCGTAGGCTATAGCTGGCGATCAATTTTCTTGTTTGATAGTCGTCGTTGACACATAAATGTGCAACACAAACCGAACCCATGAAACCATAGAAACATAAGTTCAGAAATAGAAGAACTAAAATGGATTTGTTCAGTTTAGTTTAAAGATGTGTCAGTTAAAGTAGACTACAACTAATCAAGTTGCTGGTCCTAACCACCGTACATAAATGAGCCCATACATATTTCACTAAATAGGAGAGGAACAATCAATTTTCGCAATAGCTAACCTGCAACTGTACATCTAAGCATCATTTTCCTGGGCATCCTCTGTCCTTTCCTTTTTATCTTCTCTGGATTTATTTTTTACCTCTACCAATGCATATACATATGGCATTCAAACAGAGTAGGGAATCGCAAGCATATGCAAACCCGAGACACAAAGAATCAGATTTGGAACAGAGAGAAGGATACCTCTGCAGTCACGGCACTGCAAATACGCAAAGAATCATATATATGCCTCTTCTCCATATAACGCCAACGTGTTCCGTATAAAATAATTAAACAACCTGAAAGCAGCAACATGTACTGACATAACAGAGAAACTCCAATCGCTAACTTTCATAAGAACACATATCCAAAGGGTGACAAAGAAAGATTCAGGCCACATCACTTCCAACAGGAAGAAACCAAAAAAGGGAGTGGGAAGTAACATAACCTTGATAGTCAACGACATAGATGACCCAGCAACTAACCGAGGAAATAAACTCCGTTGAAGCAATCAGGATATGAGACAAGGAGTGGCAAACTCAGAGTCATTGAACAAATGGGATTTAGATGGTTCAGAGAAGTTTAATCTAAGAAGGGATAGAATCAACCATAACATCAAAATCAAACTGTAGGAACAAACGTGGGGGAGACAGAGGGAGAAAGAGAATTCACCTTGTTCCCCATGACCCAATTCTTCGTCTAAATTCTTCCTGTTCTTTTCTGTCTCATATCTTCATACATCATGCTTAGAGAAATAGTAAACCAACGATTGAAATTAGATCATCAAAAAACTAAGGTAAAATTCGAAGGAAGAAAATGGCGAGATAGAGATGGGCAACCTAGATTGAGGACCACGACGAGGGCCGACGAGCAGCGTCCGACACAGGACACGAGCGCTGTCTGGGCCTCCGGTCTCGCTGCTTCTTCCCCCTAGTGCCGTCCTGTCAGGCCAGCATATTCAGTTACAAGTGTCCAGCATTCAGTTAACGGACGGCCACGATCGATCTATATAATGGCTCGCGAGGCTCGCCGATTCACTATATCGTTACCACTGTAACTGTAGCATTTCCTTTTTCCGTTCCTGTAGCTGTCACCCGTTGCCGGCTGGCTATAAAGCTATGCGGCCCCGTCTGTAATGATCATGCGATTATTCTGTAAACTATCACTATGATACAATCTTACCTCCCATAGTAATACAAACCCTAGCGGAGCTACTTTCCCCTTTGCTTCTCCGCAAGATCCACTGAAATTAGTTCGATTCCCATCTCAGAATTCCGCTAGGGTGTGACAATTGGTATCATGAGCGTAGGTTCTCCTCGGCGATGCAGCAGATCGGAGCGGCGACGGTGATTTCCCACCCTTCCCTCCCTCTTTCGTCGACGACAACGGTATCGGTGGCGTTGGCGGCGGTGTAGGTGGCGCAGGCGGCGGTAGACTCATTCGTCGGCAGCGCGTCGAGCCTGACTGGTTGTTTGAGCAAATCGCTCACTCTGTAAAATCCTAGGTCGGCGGCGTGTGGTGCTGTTCCGGTGGCGTTTCCGTGGGCGGCGGCAGGGCGGAGTGTTCAGATCTGGTTCCTAGGCAAGTCCTGGGGGTAAAATTCCCTTCTGAATCACTCAGTCACGATGGGGAAAGGCAAGGCCAGTCTCGATGAGTCGGACGTCGCCGAACTCCTGGCTATGAAGGGCGAATTTCTGCAGCACCGTGACGAAACTGCAGAGCTGCGTGGAGAGGTCGACGATCTCCGCAAGGATGTGCACGGCATTGGCCTCAAGCAGGATACCATGGTGTCGGTGCTGGATGGAGTCCAAAAAGCTGTTTCGTCTCTGAATACACAGCTTGCAGCTATGGCAGACGTGCTCAAATCCATGACACTCTCAGATGCATCTACATCCGCACAACCAGGCCAACCAGTTTCTGAGCAACAGATCCCAAACAATGAGGCAAGTGCACCTGAGGACAGACCACTGACTGAAGATTTGCGCAAACGCCTTGCACTTGAACAGGCCAAGACTCGTCAGTTGGTGGCACAAATACCCCCTAACCTCGCACCAATTCAGGTTCCTCGGTCCTCTGTTCCTCCAGGGTTTGGTACGGCTGCAACCATAGACGCTCCTTCTGGTAATGCAACTCCTACAGCAGCTTACAAAACTGCTCGTACACCCACTTTCAACAATTTTCAGGCTGCCAGGGTGCGCCAGGGTTGGGATGAATTTCCCAAACAGTATGAACAGGAGATGAGAACACAATTCCTTAAGAGCATCACCAAAGGCCCTCGCATGGATTTCCCACGATTTGATGGTGAAAATCCAGCAGGATGGATCTGTCAGTGCGATAAATACTTTCAGATGGCAGGGGCACCAGCAGAGTACAAAGTCAGCCTTGCTCAACTGTACATAGTGGGAAAAGCTGATGTATGGTTACGTCGCTCAGGCATACTGAAAAAGCAATTAACTTGGTCTCAATTCTGTGAAGAAATACTACGCAGGTTTTCGTCAGCAAGTTCATATGACCTGACAAAGAAATTCACTAGCTTGAAACAGAACACTCTCACTGTTTCTGAATACACAGATCAGTTTGAGGAGCTTATGGCAGAAGTACAGGCAGAAAACCCAATAATGGATGAAAGCTGGTTTATACGATGCTATGTCAATGGTCTACGTTCCCACATCAAGTTTCAAGTGCGTCCATTACGGCCTGCTTCACTCACTGAAGCTTACTGGTTAGCTGTGGATCTAGAAAGGGCACTACCTGAGAAGAAATCTTACAGCTCATATGCAGGCAATGGCAAAAGCTCAAGCAACTATCAGAAAACACCAACTCCTCTTCCTGAAAAACCAACTGAATCCAAACAAGTTGCAGTGAATCAAAGGGCTAGAGAGCCAGGCAAGTGCTGGAGATGTGGAGATATATGGTTCCATGGTCACAAGTGTAAACTTGCACCTGTCCTGAATGTCCTTACAGGTGAAGAACCAACTGAACAACCCACAAAGCAGGAAGTACTGGAAGAAACTGAACTTGAGGAGCAACCAGAAACTGAAGAAAAATGTATGACCATTTCGGCTCAGGCAATGCAATCAGATAATGTCAACACTATCTCAATTTTAGTGCAGATTGGAGGAAAGCAAGGAATTGCACTTGTAGACTCAGGGAGCAATTCCACATTCATCAGCCTTAAGTTTGCATTATCTACAAACTGCACTATCCTCAAGGACACTTCCAGAGCTGTAACAGTTGCAGGTGGGGGCACATTGTGGTCTGGTGCTTTTGTACCCACAACCACTTTTGTAGCAGGCAATACCAAATTTGAACAACAGTTCAGAGTGCTTGACCTCCCTGGTCATGATATGGTACTTGGAAGTGATTGGATGGCTAACCACAATCCTGTCTCCTTCCACTACAACCCCAGACAAATCACTGTTATGCAGAACAAGTTCACACTGGTCACCATTAAAGCTTGTGACACCATAGCAGAAGCCACACCAATTGAAGCTGCAGAAGTGGATAAGCTCATGGCAGCAGGAGCACCTGGTCATGTCCTACACCTCATAAGGGACACCACAATGAAAAAACCTGCCAACAACACAATTCCTCCACCTGTAGAGGAAGTGATACAGCAATTTCCTGAAGTTTTCCAAGAGCCCAAAGGTCTTTCCCCCAAGAGGTCACATGAACATAAAATCCCATTGAAGGAAAAGGAAAAACCACCTAACTCTAGGCCCTACAGAGTGCCTCATATGCAGAGAAATGAGTTAGAAAGGCAGATTGATGGCATGCTCAGGGATAAAATTATTAGAGCTAGTGAAAGCCCTTACTCCTCTCCAGCAATACTAGTTATGAAAAAGGATGGCACTTGGCGAATGTGCATTGATTACAGAAAGTTGAATGCTGCTACTATCAAGAATAAGTTCCCTATTCCTGTCATTGAGGACTTACTTGATGAACTGCATGGAGCAACTTACTTCACCAAGTTAGACCTGAGATCAGGCTATCACCAGGTCAGAATGAGTGAAGAATATATACCAAAGACAGCTTTTAGAACATATTTTGGCCACTATGAGTTTCTGGTAATGCCCTTTGGCCTTGCTAATGCACCTGGGACGTTTCAAGCACTAATGAACAGCATCTTTGGCCCTTATCTCAGAAAGTTTGTCTTGGTTTTCTTTGACGACATATTAATCTTCAGTAAGTCACTTACTGAACACATAGCCCACTTGCAAATAGTGTTGCAGTTACTCAAGGAACATCAACTCTTTGCAAAAATGTCAAAGTGTGTGTTTGGAGTGCAACAAGTTGAGTATTTGGGCCACATCATCACTGGAGAGGGTGTTTCCACTGATCCAGCCAAGGTAGCAGCAGTTGCTGACTGGCCATTACCTACTACTCCAACACAACTTCGAGGATTTCTGGGTTTATGTGGCTATTACAGAAGATTTGTCAAATTTTTTGGAACCATTGCCAGGCCACTGCATGATGTTCTGAGGAAAGACAGTTTCCAATGGACACAAACCCAAACCCAGGCATTTCAGGATTTAAAACAAGCAATGGTCAGTGCTCCAGTCCTTGCCCTACCCAACTTCTCTGAACCCTTTACATTGGAAACAGATGCTTCTGGAGTAGGATTGGGAGCAGTAATGATGCAGCAAGGTAGGCCTCTAGCTTATTTCAGTTCCACTCTATGCCCTACCAATGCTGCACTATCAACTTATGAAAAGGAAGCACTTGCAATCATTCCTGCCTTAAAGAGGTGGAGACATTACTTCCTGGGCAATGACCTCATAATCAAGACAGATCACCAGAGCTTGCAGTATATGACTGACCAGAAAGTCACCATTGGAATTCAACACAAGTTAATGCTTAAGTTGCTAGAGTTCAATTTCACTCTGCAGTACAAGAAAGGGAAAGAAAATGTTGTTGCTGATGCTCTTTCCAGGAAGAACACCCTTATGGCCATGTCATTGGTCACTCCCCAGTGGATATCAGCAGTAGAAGCTTCATACACTAATGACAGTACTTGCCAATCACTCATGGAAAAACTACTGTTGGCTCCTGATCACACCTTCCATCAGAACACTCTGCATTCAGGGGTCATAAGGCACAAAGGGAAGATTTATGTGGGTAAAGATCAAGTACTCAGGGACAAGCTACTTACTGCACTCCATGCTTCTGCATTAGGGGGCCATTCGGGCATGAAAGCAACTTATCATCGCATCAAACAGATTTTCTATTGGCCAGGCCTTAAATAGGATGTGGATCAATTTGTAGCTGCATGCCCTGTTTGTCAGAAAAACAAAGGGGAAAATTGCTCATACCCAGGCTATCTTGACCCACTGCAAATCCCTGATATGGTCTGGACTCATCTGAGCATGGATTTCATCGAGGGCTTGCCCAAATCCAATGGAAAAGATGTTATTATGGTTGTGGTGGACAGACTGTCCAAATTTGCCCACTTTATTCCCCTTTCACACCCATTCAGAGTTCACACAGTTGCTCAGGCCTTTGTGGATAATGTGTTGAAGTTGCATGGCCCTCCACTGGCAATAGTGTCTGATCGGGACCCTATCTTCACCAGTCAAATGTGGCAAGATATCTTCAAAGGAATGGGAACAGACTTGCGATACAGCTCAGCATATCATCCTGAATCGGACGGCCAAACGGAGCGCGTCAACCAGTGCATCGAGAACTATCTGCGCTGCCTCACTTCTACCAAACCCAAGCAATGGGCCAAACACTTGTCTATGGCTGAATATTGGTATAACACGTCATATCATTCTTCTCTCAAGAAGACCCCATTTGAAGCTGCTTATGGATTTCCTCCGCCCAACATTTGTGAACACATCCTACCTGATAATATGGCAGAAGATGCTCAACAATTCTTCAACAACAGAGATGCGCTGCTCCAACATCTCAAGACAAACTTGTCTGCTGCTCAAGCCCGCATGAAGAAATACGCTGATCGCAAGCGTACTGAAAGAGTTTTGGAAGTTGGTGACATGGTGTACCTTAAAATGCAGCCCTATCGGCTCAATGCATTTGGGTTGCGTACACACATCAAACTGCAAAGCAAGTACTATGGGCCGTTTCGCATCACAGCAAAGGCGGGGCGCGTGGCTTACAAACTGCTTCTACCTGACAGCACCAGCATTCATCCAGTCTTCCATGTTAGCCAGCTCAAAAAGCATGTCAGACCGAAGGCAGTACCCTGTTCTGATTTGCCGCTGGTACGAGAAGATGGTATGATTCAGACCGAGCCAGTGTGGGTCTTGGAAACACGTCAGGTTCCACGCAACAATTTGCCGGTGGTTCAATGGCTAGTTCAATGGGAAAACTTGCCACCTAACAAAGCTTCTTGGGAAGATGCGGCATTCATGAAGAAAACATTTCCTGCATTCTTCAAGGCGACCATCGACCGTTGGTTCAATCGCTCATCTCCTTGAGGACAAGTTCATTTTTGGTGGGAGGCATTGTCAGGCCAGCATATTCAGTTACAAGTGTCCAGCATTCAGTTAACGGACGGCCACGATCGATCTATCTAACGGCTCGCGAGGCTCGCCGATTCAATGTACCGTTACCACTGTAACTGTAGCATTTCCTTTTTCCGTTCCTGTAGCTGTCAACCATTGCCGGCTGGCTATAAAGCTATGCGGCCCCGTCTGTAATGGTCATGCGATTATTCTGTGAACTATCACTATGATACAATCTTACCTCCCATAGTAATACAAACCCTAGCGGGGCTACTTTCCCCTTTGCTTCTCCGCAAGATCCACTGAAATTAGTTCGATTCCCATCTCAGAATTCCGCTAGGGTGTGACACGTCCTCCTTTGCTCCTTCTCCCCACGCGGTCCTCCTCTGCTCCTCGGCATCGACCTGTGACCGGTCCAGAACCACGGCCCACAACGCTGGCTGATGGAAGATGGCGAGGCATCGTCCTGCAGGAGGCCGCGGGATGCGCTGGGGGAAGAACGACACGAGCGGCGGCGCCGCCGACGACCATGTGCTGGGCTTCAGGAGGATAGAAGTATAGGGGGAGGACGAGGCAGCATAGTGGCGGCGGAGAGAATTGGAGAAGGGGACGCGAGTGATCTCTACTCCTAATGGAGCAGTCCGTTAGTCGTTCGTCCGTTCGTTCACAACCCGTCCCATCGATCGATCATATCAACCCCCAAGGATTTTATTCCTTACTTCGGTTGTCCCTCCTCTTTCCTTAGAAGACAGAAAAAATCGGCATGCAATCCCCACCTACCATAGTTTGAGTTAATTCAGGGCACATCTCTCATGTAAAAATTGGAACACAATATTTTTCTTCCCTTGACGCCAAGGCCTGACAAAAGTAGATGCAAATCCCATACCATCAATCTTCTCATAGTGAAATCATATTTTCTGCCTGTACCTACTCGAACCAGAAATCGCTCTTTGTAATCCTGGAATGGGAAGGGCAACTTCCCTGTACGTACTCCTCCCAGATCGCTCATATTGTAGTCTTGGAATGGTTCAAATCATTCACGGCGGCGGTGCGATTCCCTGGCTGCGTGGCCAGCAGCGACAAGCAATGACGACCCACGGGCATCAGCGGCGTGAGCACACCCACGGCGCCGGAGGCGGTGCAGTGGGCGTCGCGAGCGCAAGGGCACTGTGCACGGCGTCCGTGATTTGGGTGGACTAGGGAAGCGTGCGCCACCGCAGCATCGGCGATTCGGCGGACAAACACAATGATCCACTGATGCCAACGAATTTTGTTAGTTGCCGGGTCTGGTGCTCGATCCACTAATTTGGAGAATTCGATTATGTCCCACAAACACATTGTGGCCATGGATATATTCACGAATGCAGAGATTTCATGCCAAGCAGTCTGATGTGGAGGATGGGCGGGAGTGTCGGGCACACGACGATCCAGTTTGTGGTAGGGTGGTCCGAGGGGTGCATGTGTGCACTCGCCTGGTTAGGAGGATGTAGGCGACAAGAAGTGCACCATCGACGTTGTTGCGCGCGTCGTGGCGGGGACGCCCGTGTGGTGGATGTGCGTTTGCTGCTCAAGCTAGGCGCTGATGTGGAGGTTCCCAACGGAAACGGACGCCGCCGGAGCTACTACGGGAGATACTAGCGGCACGCTGTTGGAGCTGGGAGGAGACGCGGAGGCCCCGGAGCCGACTCCTCTGTGCAGCTTGCTTACATGGTTGTGCATGATGGGGAGGCGGAAGGAACGGCACCTGGCGGCCAGGGCTGCTTCGTGTCACGGGCTCGGGCTCGATCTCTTCCTCAATTGTTTCCTCGGTGAGTTTTCATTACTTCTTTTTGGTGGTTAGAAACTTGGAATCCAACTGTCCCGAATGAGTAGATGCAGTTCGAATCATCACCCCGAGTTGAATATAGTGATTTAGGCTATGTTGCCTGATTTATGTGTTGGTGGCTTTGGGTAGGTTGGTTTGAATCTGAATTCAGTAGCTGATGAAGGTAAATCCTTGAACAAAAAGTGAAGAAGTTTATGAGACAGTATATATATTTCATTCAACACCCACTTCCAACATTCCAAGAGTAAAGCTAGCAATCCTGATAGGAATGTTTAGTCATTGACGTTTTCCCTGATATGTCAATGCCCGCATGCCTCTCTAAAAAATACTCTTCTCAGATTACTTGTTTGTGTTTTGTTCCCTCAGTACTGAGGAACGTGATGACACAACAACAACGGATAGGGGTGAGGCAATAGACGAAGAAGACACGAGGAGCAAAGCAGATGGAAAATAAATGAAGAACCATGCCTTTCATTTTATGATTGTGTTAACGTACCTTCTGTTTACGTATATTTATTCATGTTTATTTCTTGATATATTATGGTATTTTTTTAATAAGGATCACTATCTACTTCCTCCAGGTGATAGAGGAAGAGGAAGACACAATTTGTAGGTGCATAATATTATGGCATGAATTGGTTCTTTGGCAAAATGTTCATGGATCAGAATTGGTGGGGGTTATTTAGTTCAGTTTAGAGAGCATTTTCCATTGCCATATTTTTTGTCACCTTTAGTTTTCTATATTGGGCCTCATCTATGAATATTTTCGATCATGTTGTTTCCCATGGTTTTCCTATATGTAACAGTATGTCAGGTTTTATAAGGTTGATCATTGAACCAGGTTCCTCCGATTAATAACAAATGGTTCAAGAGTTGTTTGTACTTTGAACCATTATTAGCGATGGATGTCCTAATAATTAATTAAGTTGGTTGTGTGCTTGCTTCTTGTGCATACAACAGGCTCGTTGACTTTATTTTTAACACAGTATGCAAGCTTCTAAGTGCCGGATCAAGGTCCTACTAATTAATTAAGGAGGTCAATCGCTTTCCTTTTTATCTCAGTAATGCAAGCTTTACATGGGATTGCCATATTGTGAATTAAAAGGAATCCAGTTCTTTTGGGCACGGTTTAGTTATTGATGAACAGAAGGCCATGTAAAGAGTAAATGGCAATGTAGCGTAACAAAACAAATACATGGTGTTGTCTGCTGCAGAGTTGCATCGTATTCCTGCATTTTGAAATATGGAATAGATATGATATGCTAGATATAAAGGTTCAGTTTGGAATCCTACTGTGTAGTTTGGTGTACTCTCAATATCATTTCAAGTATAAGGTTTTGTGATGAAGGGGGTCGAGCCATCAGGCGGCGGTGTCGGCAGGCAAGCTTGACTGATTGCAGAGAGACGAGAGAAGAAGAGGAGTACTCGAGGAAGAGAGTGAGCAGTAAGTAGATTCTTATCTGGTCTAGCAATTGTCTTTTTTCCTCCGAAATAGGCAGCCAATCAGCCACGCCATTGCCACCTCACCACTCGGTGCTGCACAACCTGAGACATCGCGCCGCTACCGGACCCGTTGGCGACCTAGGAGCACCGCCGCCAGGCGCCACCTCCCGAGAAGGGGCATCGCGTGCGGGGAATGTCAGGGCTGCCGCGCTAACACCACGCGAGCAAGGCCCGGTGGTGCACGCCGGCGGCGGAGAGAGGGGGTTAGGGGTAGGGGGAACTGGAGGGAGGGAGGGGAGCCTCACTCAGGGAGACGACGTGAGGGGGACCCCGCAGAGAGTATCCTGGGCAAAAGACATTAGATTAATAGAATAGCTTTCTGCTAAAGATTGAGATGAAGAGAAATTAGATTTTTGGTCAATTTTGGGAATTAGATGGTTGATACACATCCATTTCAAAAAATAATAATAGAAATAGTACATGTCCATGGTTGAGTGTTATTGTCAATTAATCGATCCAAGGGGAAAATGTGAGCACTATATTGATGCATTAGTATGTCATACCATATCAAGAATCTCGGGAGTTTAGCATGAATTGTTGGTGGAAAAGAATATGACTTTGGTATTTGCATGCTAGGTTTTGCTCTTATCTGAAGTCCCGTGAGTACTTTTTTTTGATAAATTTGAACATGTAAATTTGCATTGCGATTTCTTAGCTCATTCCTCACAAAAGGTGACATTAAGCAGTTTAAAGATGCTTGTGAGAGGCAGCACATCCTATACAACATCTTGTTGTTATTTTTCCCTTTTGCCTTAGGGTTGGAACTCTCTTGTAAATTCCTAATTTTTAATCTTTGAAAAACAGTATGGCCCTCTTATCTTCTGTATTGACATATATACTTATATTCTTCATATAAGACAAGAGGGCCATCCTATTTTTCTCGGCGAAGTTACATTCAACAAAGATGTTTATTTGTGATATTGTTTCATGTAGTGTCCTACTATACCACCCAAGATAGATATCGTGAATTTGTAATGTTTACACAAAGTATTTTTGTATTTTCTTAATTTGTAGCATAGAGATGTTAATCTAAGTGTATAGTTAAGTAAAGGGGGATATGCATGTACAATGCTCACAAGTCAGATGCTCCTTTAGAACTTCATATATATTTTTAAAAAAGTTCTTCTTTATGACCGTGTTTCCATCGGATGTTTGCTACCTTCGCCGCCGCCCTTGCACCGGACCTTGCCCTCTACTGTCGGACTGCACACTGCACCTACGAAGCAAAAAGTGTCGGGCAGCCATCAATGCTCCTTTTTTGAGGGATATTGTCAACAATGACACGCAATAACCTTCAGCCATCAATGCTTATCACTTTTGGACGACACTGCTATTTAAGCCGGTCGACTCGCTCCTCACATGGCAAGGTGGGACTAAACCTCTTACGGCACGGGCATTTTAACATATAGTTATGTTTACACATGCTATCTATAGATTTTTTAAATGTCCATGGCAACGCACGGGCTTTTTACTATTTGGTGTAGGGTTTCACCGTGCGAACCCCACGCTCGCTGCAGAGTCTTTCTTTTTCACGCAGGCCACACACGAGGTGCACCACCACGCTGGGCCCGTGGGCAAAGAAAACCCACCCGTCATCCACTGGAGCATGAAACAATAACGTGCGAGAAACAGATGGTTGGATTATTGACAGCGCTGTAAAACGCTACAATAGCGGTAGATCGAGCGAACCACATTCATCGCACGACGCAGTTGCTCTAGAGAGGCGGGTTGCCTAGCTGTGATTTATATGTTCAACTACTAGTAGGTTTGTTGTTCCTAGTAGTGTCGTACTGGTGGTATTTTCATCTATTAGAAGAATGATATCAACTTGGAAATAAAGAAATTTTCTCAGTATCATATTGACTTGGTTATCTCATGAAGCCCCGTCAGCGATGGTATTTATATTGTCTTTATCATAAGTAGAATAGTTCAGACTAGGCCCACTCAATTTTTCAGAAAAGTATGCAACAGGTTTTCCATCTTGTAATAACACACCTCCTAATCCAATTCCACTAGCATCACATTCAAGCTCAAAAGTCTTATTGAAATTAGGAAGTTGGAGTAAAGGAGCATGTGTCAACTTATCTTTCAATACCGTGAAGGCTTCTTCCTGTGCGGTACCCCAAACAAAAGGCACATCCTTCTTTGTAAGCTCGTTGAGAGGTGCAGCAATGGTGCTGAAATCTCTCACAAAACGCCTATAGAAACCAGCGAGGCCAAGGAAACTCCTCACTTGTGTGACCGTTTTGGGCTGCAGCCAACTCTCAATAGCTTCAATCTTGGCTTTATCAACTTCAATTCCCTGTGGAGTAACAACATAGCCAAGAAAAGATACTCGGTCGGTGAAAAAGGTGCACTTTCCAAGGTTTCCAAACAAACGTGCATCACGTAGAGCAATAAAAACAGCACGTAAATGTTCCAAATGTTCCTCCAAAGATTTGCTATAAATCAATATGTCATCAAAGTAAACTACCACAAATCGTCCAATGAAAGCACGTAAAACTTCGTTCATTAACCTCATGAAAGTACTAGGTGCATTAGTTAACCCAAAAGGCATGACTAACCACTCATATAATCCAAACTTAGTTTTAAATGCTGTTTTCCATTCATCACCCAATTTCATACGAATTTGATGGTATCCACTACGCAAATCAACTTTGGAGAATATCGTAGAGCCACTCAATTCATCAAGCATATCATCTAGCCTAGGAATAGGATGACGATAACGAATAGTAATATTATTAATGCCTCTACAATCAACGCACATACGCGACGTACCATCCTTTTTCGGCACTAAAATGATAGGAACAGCACAAGGACTAAGGGATTCGCGTATATAACCTTTGTCGAGCAGTTCTTGTACTTGACGCATAATCTCCTTCGTCTCCTCTGGATTGGTACGGTATGGTGCACGGTTGGGTAGCGAAGCACCGGGAATTAAGTCAATTTGATGCTCAATCCCTCGAATAGGTGGTAATCCCGGTGGCACGTCTTGTGGAAAGACGTCAGCGAACTCCTGCAAAATGTTAGTGACAGTAGGGGGCAAAGAGGAAGGCATGTCCTCGAATGAAAATAATGCCTCTTTGCACACAAAAGCATAGCAAACAGATTTGCTAAAATCTAGCTCATCAATATTAGATTTGGTGGCAAGTAAACATGCACTTTTCAATTTAATTTCAGAAACAACAGTAGATGGTTTATTATTAGGCTTCATTTGGTGCTCAAATTCTTTTGCCACAATCTGATTTTCACTCTTATTTGTCTCCTGTTTTGCTTTATTAGCTCTATTAATATCATCTTTCAAAATGGAATCAGGAGTCATAGGAAGCAAAGTAATATTTTTATCGTGATGAACAAGAGTATACTGATTGTTTCTACCATGGTGTACAAAATTTTTATCAAATTGCCATGGTCTACCAAGTAATAAGGAACATGCTTGCATAGGTACCACATCACAATCAACATAATCAGCATATGTAGAGATACTAAAATGCACACGAACAGTACGTGTTACCTTAATCTTGCCGCTGTTGTTGAACCATTGGATGTAGTAAGGATGTGGATGTGGTCTTGTGGTGAGAGATAGCTTCTCCACCATCTCCATGCTAGCCAAGTTATTGCAGCTCCCTCCATCTATGATCACGCGAACAGAACGTTCCTTCACAACTCCCTTTGTATGGAACAAATTATGCCTTTGATTTTGCTCAGTGTGTGTAACCTGCACACTCAAAACACGTTGAGCAACTAAACATTCATACCTGTCAGCATCTTTAGGAGCCATGTATTGCGTCTCATGATCAGAATTGTCTCCACCGTGTTCGTCACGTGTAATAAGAGCCAAAGTCTCCTCATCATAGTCACTAGCGGACTCATACCCACCATCCTCAGTAACAATCATCACACGCTTAGATGGGCATTCTCTCGCATAATGACCTCCACCCTTGCAACATCGACAAATAATATCATGTGTTTGCCCTGTTGATGCCATGGATGAAGAAGAGCTCTTTGCAGGCCCAGAAGGTGTGCTCTTGGCAGATAGTGGTGATTGTGCCTGCTTTATTGTATCACGGTTGGAGGTGGCAGCCGACGGAGGCGCCGGTGTAGCAGAACATGTGGAAGTAGATGATGCACGTGGTGTCCATGATGAAGGTCGACCTGCAGAAAAGTTAGTCCGCGCCAATGCCTGTCGATCCTGCACTTCACGTTCAGCTTTACAAGCAAGATGGAATAAACGAGTGATATTAGTATACTCCTTATACTCTAGAATCGTCTGAATCTATCTATTTAATCCACCCATAAAACGTGCAAGCATAGCTTCATTCTCCTCAACAATACCACATCTAATCATGCCAGTTTGTAATTCCTGATAATATTCTTCTACAGAATTTTTTCCCTGTCTTAAGCGCTGCAATTTTTGAAGTAATTCACGTTGATAATATGGTGGAACCCAACGAGTACGCATAGCAGTTTTCAAAGCAGCCCAAGTAGCCGGAATAGGATATAATCTACAATGCTCAGACCACCAAACACATGCAAAACTAGTGAAAGCACAAACAGCAGCAGGAACACGTCTCTCCTCGGGATATTGTAAACATGTAAATCGTTGTTCAGTTTCTAACTCCCAAGTAAGATATATATCAGGAACATATCTACCCTCAAATGGTGGAATATTCAATTTTAGTTTAGGGAGATGGTCATGATCTCGTACCTGAGGGTGAGCCCTACCATTGCCATTATTTGCATGTGGACGACCTGGTGGTTGCTGTGCTGGTGGTGGCACGTAGTTCTGATTTTGATCAACCTCATCCTCATAATCTCCCACATAATCATCCTCCTCCACATCAGCAGTAGGAGCCACAGAAGTATCAACAGCAGCACCAGCAGTTTGGCCCGACTGAAGAGGGACACGGCTCGCTCGGCGGAGGGCTGTTTCCCGACGTGGAGGTAGTCGATGTTGTTGCTGTTGTTGCAGAGGTGCGACAGGAGCAGCCGGTGGTGGTGGTGGAAAATGCGAAAGCAATTCAGCAAACTTGTTATCGAGCTTTGTTTCAAACGTCTTCTCCATGCCATCTATCTTCTCCATGGCCTCTTCAAATCTGTTTATCACATCTTGCACCTGTCCACTCATCATTTGCTGAAACGTATCATGAAGCTCCTTGTTCGTCAAGTTCTCCCAGTCAGTCTCGTCGGCTTGTGATCCTGGCATGGTTAGCAGCAATAGAAACACACAAGAATATGATCCTACAGACTACTAACAAGTGGTGGTGGTGGCGGGTGTCACAAATACGTCAAGCAAATCTCAAATTCTTACCAGTTCTTACCCAGCAGCAGGCGGTGATCGGCAACCGTTGTAGTCAAAACTCTCAAAAGCTTGGATAGAGCGATTGCCAGGGAGAGTCAAACGCACGACGTAGATGTATGTGGAGCTGGGAAGGCTTATAGTATGGTAGCAAAAAGGGTCAGCAATAATCAATTCAGAGATGCAAAGTTGAATAAACGCTCAACGACGGTACTGTGCTGGTCCTAGGCTAGACCGTGCTAGAGACGCGAGCCTAGAACACTAACAAAATCACGGCGTTGCACGTAAATAAGGGAAAAGCACACTCTGGAACTCTCTTTTTTTCGCTCCTTTTTTTTGCGCTCTTTTTTTTGCGAAAAATCACTATAATGGCGAGTGTCTCAAAACTCTTCCCTCGTCAAACTGATAGGATGGGCATGAAATTTTTTTTTCACTTTTTTTTCGGAAATCAGGGCAGCGACGACGAAAAAGTGCGACAAAAAATCACTATGATGGCACGTGGCTCAAAAGACTCAGAAAAGCCTAAAAATAGGATAGGGAAAAAAATTTTGCCCGTGAAAATTTTGGCCTAAAAACTGCCCGGGGGTCTCCAGACTTTTTTTTTCCCGAGACCTACGCAGGCAAGGAAACACGAATCAGAATTTAGATTGATCTCAAGAACAAACCTAATATGAGAAGAACTCGGATTGGTGGTGGATATATGGTTGTGGTATATGGCAGCGGTGGTGGTATATGGTAGCGGTGGTGGTATATGGATACAGATTGGTGGTGGTATATGGATACGGATTGGTGGTGGTATATGGATATTGATTCAGAGCGGTGGCGGATAAGCAAAAGTGGTAGATGGGCGATGTTGATGGTGCGGCGGCGGCATGACAACTTATGACCAGAACTCGAAACTCTAAAAGACTAGACTCTAAGACCAGCAACTTGACACGATGATGCAACCGCAAATTCAAGAAAGCAAAAACCCTAAAAAGATTATGCAAAGGCTCAGATTGGTTCGGATATGATGAACTAACCCTATTTTTTTGTGTGGCTTTTTCGTGGACTGTAGGTATGAAGAACAGACTCGATCTAATCTACGAAAAACTGTAAAATCTCACCGAGCAACCTGGAAATCTGATACCACTTGATAGAGGCTAAGGTGTCCCGATGTTTCGATGAGATGGTGGCTATCGTTTTCTTTGGGAGTCGACCTTGACGATCCGACTAAGAACGTGCGAGACGTCGCGCCTTAGCAATCGCTAAACCAACTTCCGAGGGTTATTGACCACGCCGGAGCACGATCAACCTGACCACGAGGGTCTGTTTCCTGCGAGCAAACGAAGAACAAGCAAGAAACTGAGATTGCCATCGGGATATTGCGAATATAAGATGAAAGCTTTATTGATCAAGGTGGGGTTCTGTGACGTCTTGGTCTGGTCGTTGGACACAGACGAAGTACGCGAAGTTGCAGCTATGGCGAACTTTTAATCTAAACAAAACCCAAAGTCTAAACGACGCCCTAAGGGCTCTATATATGGAGGAAGAGGGGGGAATTTCGTGGCCCTTGAGGGTGGGGTCCGAAACCAACCCTAACTCTTGTTTCCCCACACATACGGACTCTAAAAATAGCCTATACTTAAGTATTTCGAAATTACATGGGCCTGGCCCATTAATAAGGTGACACAGCACCTAGAATAGCCTATGGACGAATATTATGAAGTGGCATCTTGTATATTTCGTCCAAGGCTTCATGCACTCCTTATGGCGGCTTCAAAGTCCTGAAATCATCACTTGTAACTCCGTTCTTGATCCCCTTGCGCATGCCATTAACTCCATGCGTGTTCTTGCTCCAATATTCATCCTTCTCCAAGCTAGGCCCTTCATTTGTAAGCAAAACAAATGTATCCAATTTTGGCAGCATCATAATCTCATGAACATTAGAATCATTACCAAGAAACGAAAATACCTGGTAATTTAATTGGCGTGCGCGAGCTCTAGTAATTGGTCCAGTATATGTAACAGTAGGGGCTGTGGGTGTAACAATGGTATTGATGTCCTCATCAGACGGGGTGGTCTCATCTCCTCGCATGGCGTCTCTGGCACGGGCCAAGGCGGCCAGGCCAGCGCAGTAGCTCTTCGGCGAAGGCAGCGTGACGGCGGCGTATTAGGCGTCGAGGTCTTGTTGGGCAGTCGGGGTCGCCGGCTACAGCGATCTGGCGGCAGCTTGGGCCGATCCCGCCGCTCGAGCAAGGCAGGTTGAGGGCAGCATCAGCCACGGGTGGCTGGCTCCGCCGGGGCCATCGGCTGGTGGAGTTAACGGCATGGCAATGGAGGTTTGGTCCTAGCATGATGAGGACACGAGTACCTTGGATACGACCAAAAATATTGCATACATGCATATTTGTCAGGTGATTTCTAGTGCAAACTATTCAATAATCTATTTATGTTATCCACAACAAAAAAACTTCACACACTTTTGTGTTTTGTCTAATTGCAGGTGTATGGAACATTTGTACAAGAAGTTTAGATTCTATTCAAAAAGTCTTCTCATATCACTTTTGGGCCAAGAGAAGATAGAGTCCAAGTCTCTCACGTTCTGGATTCAGATTCGGACTGCACAGACATACCTGACTCAAAACATCAACAACTTTTTCATACGGACTCTGAATTGGGTGATTCTTTTTTGTTGGAAAGTAGATTTCGTGCTCTTTCCAACCCAATTGGAATCACCTTCAAATTCGTCCGGAGCATTGAGATATCGACGAAACAATCTGACGCTATAGAAGAATCCGAGTCAAACAACAAGTCCAAAGGTGTTGCACCACCTTCACTTGGGCTCATGAGCCTTGTACGACCTAGGGTTAGTTTTAGGCTGCCTTGGGACGTCCTTCCACCTCCTTGGCCGCCACCCCTTACTCCTATATAAGTAGATCCATCTAGTAGCTTTTTTCTTGGGATTTGTTTAGTTAAAAGTTAGCCATTGCAACTTTGTGTACTTCGTTTGTGTCCAACGACAAGACCAAGACCACTTTTAGATCCCCACCTTTATCAATACTTCATATATATTCGCAATATTCAGAGTGCATTATCATATTATTGCTTGTTCTTTTATTGAGTGCAGGAATAGACCTTCGTGGTCAGGCTGATCGTGCTTCCAGCATCGTCAGTATCCTCGGGAGATTGGTTTAGCGATTGCTAAGGCGCAACGTCGTGCATGTTTGTAATCGGATCGTCAAAGTTGTCTCCACCAAATCGATAATTATCATCTCATCGAAAGATTGGGACACCCTCATCTCTATCATAGCGCTCTTCTTCCGCCAGGTCGTCTTTCTGCCGGATGTCGACTTTTTGGATTTGGCCGTTGACGACTTCCGGTTTTCCCTGTCGGAGATTTATATGGATTGGCGTATGCTGGCCCTGGATATCTAGATCTGAAAGGCTTCGTTCGCACGCGCTCGCTCATATTATCAGCCAGCATGACCTTATGAGGGCGCAACGCGAAGCTTCGTTTTTCTTATCGGTGTCATGGGACACGTCTAAGTTAAGATTTCCAAGGCATTGATGAAGGTGGAGAAAATTATGGAGGCTACAAATTGGAGGTCTTGAAGCTTTAGTAGAAGGGTGTATTGGATGCAATGAAGACTATGTGCCAGGTGTTTGGTGACTATGGGAGATATGCCCTATAGGCAATCATGTATGATGATATTACCTACATGTTTATGAATAAGGATAGTCCCTGGACATTATCAATGATATGTATCAACAAGTACATGACTTGTTTGTGAGACGATGCATTGTATGATAACTGTCCTAAATGGTCCATGGCTGAAATGGTTGTGTGGATTCTCAACCGATTAGATTAGCATATAACATGGTGGATGGCTCTGTCTCACTTGCCATGGAGCATTGAATGCTAGTGGGATAATATGGACCTCGGAAAGATTCAGTCGGATTTGACGTAGTCGGATCCGAGTCTAGAGGCCACGGAGCATTGACTTAGGGCCCTCCTCTACTACCACGTCCCCGGCGAGGGGAGAGGGCAGCACAACGAGGTGAACGCGGCTTGGGCGGTACGGTAAGGTGATGCACCCCTGCTGCAAGGAGAAGTGACACACAACCATGGCAGAGTGAAACATGGGTGATTTCAGATGCAGTCTATTCACAATCAAGATGCATGTGTGGAAAGATTCGCTCTTGATTGTATAGAATGCGGGAGTAATAGTTGCACTGCTGATGGCTTCAGAATCGATCTGAAGAGATCTTTGGCTTCGAGTATGGATTCTTGGCACTGTCAAAAAAAGGTGTTGTGGGCTCTGAAGCTATGCACGTTGAAGGAGCCCATTGTAGTGGCAGCACCTAGATGCCTTGGCAGCCATGGCTTGGGCTTCTGAACTTGTGGTCTCTGCTCCACATGATAGTCATATTGCGGTCCATGAGTCATCCTGAGCAATTGGCGTCAATGGACGACCAATGCTGATAAGTTCACTGCTCATGGGAGCAGGCGATGATACCAACTGGGGCTTGAGGTGAGGAAGCACTACATCATCTTCAACATTGTCATCACGACCAATGTCTTCAACTGTGATGGGGTCAACAGCTGGAACTTCTTCATTTTCAAGAGCCTCTGTGGAAGTAGGCTCATGAATCACAAGGCGACGCTCTTGGTTGGTGGAGGCGAGAAGAGCATAAAGAAATGGGTTCAATAATGAGGGGTTCAGAGGCCGCAGCACACTCTTTCTTTGAAGATTTTGTCTTCAATTTCTTCTTGGACAGGGCATCATCAGATGCATCCTTGTGCTTGCGTTTCCTGGCTTCGGCTTCAGCTGCCCTTGTCTTTTTCAGCTCTGAAGCTGCTGAAGTGACCTTAGGCTTCGAGCCTGTCATGCTGGCAGGGAAGACAATGCGAGGTTCTTCCTGCCTTGATGCTTCAATTTGGGCCACAATATACTTCTTATTTTGCTTGGCAACCATCCTGGGATCGATGCCAGGACGCCTAAGAGCTTTGCGCTTTTCAGCTTTATTGTGGGCTTCAACACATTTCTCTATGAAGTACTTCATGCGCTCTCGTGAGCCTTTGGCTTCTTCCCTCTTTTTATGAAACTCTTCTTTGAGATCATGCATCATCTGCTTGAAGATTTAAATATCTGCCACGCTGAGCTTGGCCATGTTCTTCTTGAAATGTGCTTTCTCATAATCAATCTTGTTTTTCAGCTCGACAATTTTCTGAGCCATGGCCAATTCATTGGCAATGGCTCCGTGGAATGTGACGCTGATGTCCACAGGCAGCTGAAGATCATCAATATTGATGCTCTGGTCATCGAACCACTCATCGATGAAGTTGTTCAGAATGTCAACATCAAAGAGGGGCAGATTGTTGAAGATCTTCGCCTCTTGCTTGCTCTTGATCAGCTGCTCAAGTGCGTCATCACCAAGATCTTCATCACTGGACAGATCAATGGTGTCTTCCTCGTTGCGCAGAACGACGACAGGAGTCAGTTGATGCCCAGAAATCTTCTTGGGCTTCTTGGTTTTCTTGGACTTCTCGGCCTTCTTGGAGACACGAGACAAATCTTCAGACTGCACACTGGGTTCAGAAGGTGCAGTGGTCAATGGCTTCACAGTCGAAGCTTTTGGTGTGGTAGAAGGCTTCGAAGCTTTTGACTTCTTCATCTGCTTCGGTGGCGCTGGCGCATCTTTAGAATCTGCATCATTAGCAGATTGATCCACCGTAGCCCTCTGAGTAGCGATGTAAGAGAGGACGCCATCGAAGTTGGCGAAGGGGCCGATGACATTTGGATTGGCATCATGCGTGCCATCAGCCCTTGAAGCAGATGGACCAGGGTTGAAGTTGAATCCTAGCTCCTTCTTGTTCTTTGTAGCCGATTCCTTGGCAAACTGATAGTTGCGCTTGAACAGATTGTCTTCATGACACCATAACATGGATGATGGGTCGGCATTCCCAGGCTTTGGTCCTCGGACCATGCATGTGTAGAAGCCTTGGGCAATGGTTTCAGGCTTCGACTTTGGCTGTAGATTCCTATACAAGATATCTCCCCATGGGCGCTTGATAGCATTCTTCTCTGCATACTCAAGGGTCACGAAGTTATACTTAAACCACTGCTCAGCCCAATATCTTCGAATCCATTGGATTCGGGTCTTGCGCTGGCCGTAGCTTTCCTCAGGATCTGACTTGTATAGTTCAAACAGATCTGGAGGTAAATCCTTAGCAGTATCTCCACGGTGCTGCCTGCCACTGAAAGTGCAACTATCCCTAGGTGGTTTTGGTAATTCATAACAACATATAGTTCATTGAGCTAATGCTATTCCAAGATGACTATTTCAGGAAAGCTCAATGATTGGCATGGCATGGATGTGAAAGTGGAACCCTCAAAATGCTAAGGACAAAGGATTGGCTCAAGCTCAAAAGATCAAGACTCTTCATTTTATATTTTAGTGATCCAAGATCACATTGAGTCTTTAGGAAAAGCCAATACTATCAAGGAGGGATGAGGTGTTGCTTAATGAGCCTCTTGCTTCATGTGCTTAGTGATATGCTCCAAAACCCTCAACTACTTTCCCATATCCACATATGACCTAAACCCTAAGCCAAACTCGGTCCTACCGATTCTTTCTATCCGGCGCCATCGAGTTTCACTTGTCATAAGCCACTGCCAAACCCTAGCAATTCGGTTCTACCGATAGGGATCTCGGTCTCACCGAGATGGGATTGCAAACTCTCTGTTTCCCTTTCGTAACTTTTCGGTCTCACCGAAAGAGCGAATCGGTCCCACCGAGATTGCAGTGTAAACTCTTCGTTTCCTTTTTGTAACTTCCGGTCTCACCGAAAGAGCAAATCGGTCCCACCGAGTTTACCTGACCAACTCTCTGGTTAGCTTATTACCAAACTCGGTCTCACCGAGTTTGTGTAATCGGTCTCACCGAGATTACGTTATGCCCAAACCCTAACCATATCGGTCCTACCGAGTTGCATGTCAGTCCCACCGAAAATCTCTAACGGTCACTAGGTTTACCTTTTCGGTCCGACCGAGTTTGTTGATTCGGCCCCACCGAGATTGGAAAACTGTGTGTAACGGTTGGATTTTGTGTGGAGGCTATATATACCCCTCCACCTCCTCTTCATTCGTGGAGAGAGCCATCAGAACACATACACAATTCCAACTCATATGTTCTGAGAGAGAACCACCTACTTATGTGTTGAGACCAACATATTCCATTCCTACCATATGAATCTTGATCTCTAGCCTTCCCCAAGTTGCTTTCCACTCAAATCTTCTTTCCACAAAATCCAAATCCTATGAGAGAGAGTTGAGTGTTGGGGAGACTATCATTTGAAGCACAAGAGCAAGGAGTTCATCATCAACACACCATTTGTTACTTCTTGGAGAGTGGTGTCTCCTAGATTGGCTAGGTGTCACTTGGGAGCCTCCGACAATATTGTGGAGTTGAACCAAGGAGTTTGTAAGGGCAAGGAGATCGCCTACTTCGTGAAGATCTACCGCTAGTGAGGCAAGTCCTTCGTGGGCGATGGCCATGGTGGGATAGACAAGGTTGCTTCTTCGTGGACCCTTCGTGGGTGGTTGCTTCTTCGTGGACCCTTCGTGGGTGGAGCCCTCCGTGGACTCGCGCAACCATTACCCTTCGTGGGTGGAGCCCTGTGTGGACTCGCGCGACCGTTACCCTTCGTGGGTTGAAGTCTCCATCAACGTGGATGTAGGATAGCACCACCTATCCGAACCACGGGAAAAACATCTGTGTCTCCAATAGCGTTTGAATTCTCCAAACCCTTCCCTTTACATTCTTGCAAGTTGCATGCTTTACTTTCCGCTGCCAATATACTCTTTGCATGCTTGCTTGAATTGTGTGATGATTGCTTGACTTGTCCTACAATAGCTAAAATCTGCCAAGAATTAAAATTGGGAAAAGGTTAAGTTTTTATTTGGTCAAGTAGTCTAATCACCCCCCTCTAGACATACTTTCGATCCTACAAGTGGTATCAGAGCTTTGGTCTCCATTTGCTTTGATCTCCATAGCTTTTGGTGGTCATAGCCTTGGTTTCACAACCTAGGAGAGTATGGCGTCTAGCGAGGGAAATTATCACCGTAGAGGTCCTTACTTTGATGGTACTAATTTTGCTAGTTGGAAGCATAAAATGAAAATGCATATTCTTGGACATAACCCCACCATTTGGGCTATTGTGTGTGTTGGTTTGCAAGGTGACTTCTTTGATGGGAAAGAACCAAACCGTGAAGCTACCGCGGATGAGTTGAAGATGTTGCAATACAATTCTCAAGCTTGTGATATTCTCTTCAACGGATTGTGCCCCGAAGAATTCAACAAAATCAGCCGTCTTGAGAATGCAAAGGAAATTTGGGACACTTTGATTGATATGCACGAAGGTACCGACTCCGTCAAGGAATCCAAGTTGGATGTGCTTCAAAGTCAACTTGACAAGTTCAAAATGAAGGATTGTGAAGGTGTCGCTGAAATGTACTCTAGGCTTGCTCTCATCACAAATGAGATTGCCGGCTTAGGAATTGAAGAGATGACCGATAGATTCATCATCAAGAAGATTCTAAGAGCCTTGGATGGAAAATATGATACCGTGTGCACATTGATCCAAATGATGCCCAATTACAAAGATCTCAAGCCAACGGAGGTGATTGGAAGAATTGTTGCTCATGAGATGTCACTTAAGGATAAAGAGGAACTTCACAACAAATCAAGTGGTGCCTACAAAGCCTCATGTGAAGCCCCTACATCATCAAGTGAGAAACAAAACTTCAATGAAGAATTGAGCTTAATGGTGAAGAACTTCAACAAGTTCTACAAGAGTAGAAGCAAAGATAGAAGCTTCAAGTCAAGGTCCTACAATGACAAAAGATCTTCTAGTCGAGAGCGAAACTGCTATTGTTGTGGAAGACCCGGACACTATTTCAATGAGTGTACGACTCCCTACAAGAGAAGAGAAGATTCTCCAAAAAGAAGAAGCAAAGAATCACCACCAAGAGACAGAAGGTGTAGAGATGATCGTTATGAACGAAGATACTCACGGAGAAGCAAGGATTCAGAAAGGAAGTAAAAATCATCAAGGAGCTACACAAAATGAAGACATCAAGCTCATGTTGGTGAATGGGTATCCGGCTCCGACTCCGACAGCCACTCCGAGAGAAGTTATCACTCCGACTCCGAAGATACTCAAGATGAAGGTGTTGCCGGTCTAGCACTTGTGTCAACCAACTCCTACGACATATTTGACTCACCAAATGAAGGAATTGGAAGATGCTTCATGGCCAAAGGTCCTAAGGTAACACACCCCGAGTATGTTGATTTCAATAGTGATGAAGATGACTTGTTAGGTGATGATTTGCTTGTTGAAAACTCTAGTGATGAATACTATGATGAAACGTCAATTAATCATGCTAATCAAGATAAAACGAATGACAATGATAAGGAGAAGATTGAGGCTCTAACTAAAGAACTAAACACTCTTAAGTTAGCTCATGAAACTATCTTCGAAGATCATCGAGAACTTTTAAGAGCTCATGAGAAATTACGCTTTGAAAAGCTCAATCTTGAGCAAGAGCATGAGTTCTTAAAAGCAATCAATGATGATCTCCGCAAGAAAAGTTCTTCTTACATTGCCAAGCGTTTACTCTTATCCACTTACATGCCTCAAGTCAAGTCTAGTAACAAGAACAAGAAAGATTCTTCCTCTAGCAGTAACAATGATCATGCTAAATCCAATATTGTTGCTTCTAGTAGTTCTCTTGATTCCACTAATGATTCTCTTAGCCAAGTTACACTTGAGCAAGAAAATAGCTTATTGAAGGGAATTATAGAGAAAGGAGTGTACAAAAGCCTTGCCGGGAGTAAGCAATTCGAGGAAATTATGCGCAAGCAAGGAATGCACCGGAAGAATCAAGGTGTTGGTTTTGAACGAAAGTTCAATGCCAATGGAGTTGAGTGGGAAGAAGATCAATACCCCAAGACAAAGTTTGTTCCTCAACAAGAGAAGTATGATACTTCTTTCAAGGGGACACAAGCTCAAGATGATCTTCCACCACAAGACTACAAGCAAAAAGGCAAGGACAAGCTTCAAGAGGAAATTGATGCATTTGAAGAAGCTCCTAAGACCTTAGTCAAGTGGATTCCCAAGACTACTTCAAGTTCCACTTCATCAAGTACGACTACAACTCCAAGGATTCCCATCAAGATGGTGTGGATCCAAAAGAAGAAGAACTAGAGAGTTCTTGAGGGTGACTCCGCCAACATACTTCACTCTTATCATTTTGGCAAGAACAAGTGCAATCAACTTCCACATCTTGCACTAGTTCAAGGAGTCACAAACCCTCTTGTTGGTAAGACAAGGGACAAGGTAACCTAAAAGTTTTCATGGACATCATCTTGTGTGTGCATCACTCTATGTCTATGGATATCCTTGTTTGTTCCTTGTGGGACTAACCCATGTAGGTATTGAAAGTGCAATTCACTCAAATGGATAGCTCCAAGTGATCTACATCAACATTGAGCATCCACATCTTCAACATCTACATGAAGTCATCATCGACAAAACCCGAGGTTAGTTCATCCCTCTAAGGGGGGATATCACATCTAGGGGGAGCTTTACTCTAAGACTTGAGCTAAAGCAACTCTAAAGATGTGAACACAACAATGCTTTATGTAAAAGTGGTAACCCCACTTGAGCTTAAACGATGAGTATGACCTATGATCAAGTGTTCTCACTTGACTCCTAAGTCAATATACTCATATATAGATGACCTTGTCATCGCAAATTGCTTGATAGATGCTAGAATTGGCTGTGCATGCCTTGTCACATATTTCATTTGCCATCTTATTGTGTGAGAATGCTGGTTGCATATTTTACTCATTCGAGGACATCCACTTGTTGTTTTGATTGTTTGGTTTTATTTCCTTTTGCCAAGTGGATGGACAAGAATGCCTAAGAACCTCCTCTAGCTATCTATGCTTTTCTCGTCTCAAACTCTATTCATGCTACATCACAAAATTTGATCAAGTCAGATTCGAACCACTCTGTGTGAGGAGCGCTCGGAGTCCCCGATTCGTCATAGACTTAAACTTCCAAAACCTCTTTATGATTCTCGGTCTGACCGATACCCTACTTTCGGTCCTACCGAGATCATTAAGTTGATCTAGGTTTTCGATCTCGGTGCAACCGATTTGAACCATTCGGTCACACCGAGTTGCAACAACTGTATACAGTTTTGCATCTCGGTGCCACCGAGTTGTTCCACTCGGTCACACTGACAGGGTCGGGTTATATATAGTCACGGGCAAAAATTTGGAAATTTCTCCGAACCCCTTCGCCCGCGCGATAGCCTGCTCTGCCAACTTGGTCTCCGGATCGTCTCCTCGCCGCCAGCTGCCTCCAGTCGCTGGTCTCCGTCGCCGTCAACGGAAATTCAACCCCGCCATTGCCGCCGTAGCGAGTCTCCGCCGAACTAGGGTATGGACTCGATCTTTGTGCTATTCCCCAATCCGATTCTTAGCACATTGTGATCATCATGATTCTTGCCACGTTTGTTAAACTTCTATCCAGTCAATGAACTCGTAGATTAGGTTTAATTCAAAAATTTTAGGGTTAGGTTTCCGCCGAAACCATCTCGGACCCACCGAGTTGAAAAACTCGGTCCCACCGATTTGGCTTATGCCATTGCACAAGTGAGACTCGGTCTGACCGAGAATTACTTATCAGTGTGACCGATTTTGGAACTCTGTGAAACCCTAGCAGTCTCGGTGCCACCGAACTGTGACTCGGTCTGACCGAGTTCACTAGTTTAGGTGCCAAAACTGCTTCGGTATCACCGAGTTTAGAAATCAGTAGATCCGAGATGCTTTCAGTGGGAAACTAAAACTAAGTTTTTGAATTATTCTTTTGCAAAAATCTCTGCATTTTGTGATGCTTATCCACTCTATCTCATCTATAACCTATTCACAGGGTCAGCAATCAGAGTTTGCATCATGTCAGACCAAAGTGATAGCCAGAACTTGTCAGAGCAGCAAGTGCAGATGAGTGAGGGCACTAGTCCCTCAAGTTCCTCAGATGATGGCAGCAGGAGCACCCCTAGCAATCTGCCTAAAGCTGCCACAAGACAGAGAAAGAAGAGAACCTCAGACTCAGAAGATGAGGATTATGTGGCAGAAGAGGAAGCAACTTCCAAGAGAGTTGAGACAGCACAGGGCATAAAACCAGGGATGAAGATCAAAAGGCCAGCAGGCAGGCAGCCTATGTCAAAGGCTAGAGCTTTAACTGAGAAGCCCACTCCCATTGAGCCAGTTGCTGCTGAAGGCAAGAAGAGGAAAGAAAGGGTGAAGAAAACTGTAGCCAGAGTGCTTGGCAAGGCTTCCATCATGGAAGATGAGGAGGAAGAAGAAGAGGTAGCTGCACCAGCACCTAAGGCACCCAAGCTGATGGGTGATGCCATAAGAACAGGGGCAGCTGCTTCCAAGGCCAAGCCAGCTCCAAAGCCAAAGCCAAAGAGGAACACAAGAAGCATCCCAGCTACTGAGAAGAACAAGGCCCCAGTGCCTCAAGCTGCAAAAGAAGAAGAGAATGTTCTTAGAAAGCTCAAGCCCAAGATCCCAGACCACAACGATGCTCATCCTGTGGCTAAGGATATGAAACTCAGGAGAGATTCAGGGCTCTGGAAGTGGAGAGAAGCAGACCCGTATGCTTCAAGGAGAAGGACTGCAGTTGACTACAGGTTTCACACCAAGGAGCAGCAAGACTTTTATGAGACAGTGCTGCTAGACAAGAAGCCAATTGTCTGTGATATGAGATGGTTTGATTGGCAATACATCAAGGACAACAAAGAGTACTACCCTGGAGTGCAGGACAGCTTCAAGGCATGTGGAGTAGAGGACTTTGTTGGGCAGAAGCTCACAAAGTGGAACGAGGAACTCATCATGCAGTTCTACTCCACAGCCCATTTCTATCCAGATGGCAGGATTGTATGGATGTCAGAGGGTACGAGGTACCAGTCTACAGTTGCTGAATGGGCTTAGCTGATTAATGCCCCAGAAGAGCATGACGATGACTTGGACATTTATGCCAAGAAGAAGATGGACCACAACTCAATGTCAAACATGTACAAGGAGATTCCAAATGAAGCACTTGATACGTTCAAGTTTGGCTCAGTACACTATCTTCTGTCAGGGCTGCCAACCATCAACTGGATTCTTAGGCACACCCTATTGCCCAAGTCTGGAGATCACAAGATGATCAGGGGCCACACGATCAACTTGCTTCATATCTTTGACGTGCCACAGAAATTCAAAGTCATGAGCCTTATGATTGAAACAATCAAGAGGACAGCAGCAGACCAAAAGAGGAGCTGTGGATATGCCCCACAGATTCAGGAGCTCATCAACTCTAAGATGGGCACGGGCATATACTTATTGGACAAGGAACACCTGCCCATCCGTCCAGACTTTGAAGATAATCAAGTGGTCATGACTGAGAATGAGCCATCATCTGCCCAAGCACAAGCCAAGAAGGAGAAGGCGAGGAAGGAGAAAGCTGCCAAGATGCCTACTCAAGAGGAGGCATCTGAATATTTCCTGAAAACCAAACAAGAGCAGCTTGGTTACTTGATTGCATCCACCCTGCGGATTGAGCAAGGACTAGCCACCCTAACTCAGAACCAGGCAAGCTTAGAGAGGATCATGGAACAAAAGTTCTATGACTTGGATGTCAAAGTGACAGAGATTCAGACTGCAGTGGAGCAGCTCCAGGATGACATGCAGGAGAGGAGAGGCAAGACTACAACTGATGCCTTTGCCAGAGTGCCACGAGGTCCGAGGTCGTTTGCAGTGCTAGTTGCTGACCCCAGAGCCACCACGTCTGCACCAGCTACAGCCTCAGTTCCACCAGCTCCAGCGTCCACTTCAGCCTCGACTCCGACCACGTCTACAGAAGGCTTCGTCCTAGGAACTTTTTGGTAACTTGTTGCCAAAGGGGGAGAAAATGTATAGATCATAGGCTTCGAGAGAGAGTGTTGCTTTTATTCTCTCTTGTTTTATTTGGTGGTTTTTCGAACTTTGTTTGCTTTTGTGTGAGATACTATGTCATTGCTCGTGAGACATTGATGATCATGTGTTTGATCATAAGCTACACTTAATGTTTGCTTAATATTATCATCTTATCTATCTTATGTGATCATTCACTATTCTTGGTGATGAGTGCATGTATTTCATTCTTATCATTTTAAGCGCTCCACCAAGATGTATGTGACATGGAACAGTAACCCATGACTCTAACTCTTTGTGCATTTGCAGTCCAAAGCAAATTTTAAATATGCACAAATTTAGGGGGAGCTCTTACTTGTCACATACTTCTCAAAGCAACGATATATTTCATGCTTATTATCATTTGTCGAAGCTTTGATCTATATGTTGTCATCAATTACCAAAAAGGGGGAGATTGAAAGTGCAACTATCCCTAGGTGGTTTTGGTAATTCATAACAACATATAGTTCATTGAGCTAATGCTATTCCAAGATGACTATTTTAGGAAAGCTCAATGATTGTCATGGCATGGATGTGAAAGTGGAACCCTCAAAATGCTAAGGACAAAGGATTGGCTCAAGCTCAAAAGCTCAAGACTCTTCATTTTATATTTTAGTGATCCAAGATCACATTGAGTCTTTAGGAAAAGCCAATACTATCAAGGAGGGATGAGGTGTTGCTTAATGAGCCTCTTGCTTCATGTGCTTAGTGATATGCTCCAAAACCCTCAACTACTTTCCCATATCCACATATGACCTAAACCCTAAGCCAAACTCGGTCCTACCGATTCTTTCTATCCGGCGCCACCGAGTTTCACTTGTCATAAGCCACTACCAAACCCTAGCAATTCGGTTCTACCGATAGGGATCTCGGTCTCACCGAGATGGGATTGCAAACTCTCTGTTTCCCTTTCGTAACTTTTCGGTCTCACCGAAAGAGCGAATCGGTCCCACCGAGATTGCAGTGTAAACTCTTTGTTTCCTTTTTGTAACTTTTCGGTCTCACCGAAAGAGCAAATCGGTCCCACCGAGTTTACCTGACCAACTCTCTGGTTAGCTTATTACCAAACTAGGTCTCACCGAGTTTGTGTAATCGGTCTCACCGAGATTACGTTATGCCCAAACCCTAACCATATCGGTCCTACCGAGTTGCATGTCAGTCCCACCGAAAATATCTAACGGTCCCTAGGTTTACCTTTTTGGTCTGACCGAGTTTGTTGATTCGGTCCCACCGAGATTGGAAAACTGTGTGTAACGGTTGGATTTTGTGTGGAGGCTATATATACCCCTCCACCTCCTCTTCATTCGTGGAGAGAGCCATCAGAACACATACACAATTCCAACTCATATGTTCTGAGAGAGAACCACCTACTTATGTGTTGAGACCAACATATTCCATTCCTACCATATGAATCTTGATCTCTAGCCTTCCCCAAGTTGCTTTCCACTCAAATCTTCTTTCCACAAAATCCAAATCCTATGAGAGAGAGTTGAGTGTTGGGGAGACTATCATTTGAAGCACAAGAGCAAGGAGTTCATCATCAACACACCATTTGTTACTTCTTGGAGAGTGGTGTCTCCTAGATTGGCTAGGTGTCACTTGGGAGCCTCCGACAAGATTGTGGAGTTGAACCAAGGAGTTTGTAAGGGCAAGGAGATCGCCTACTTCGTGAAGATCTACCGCTAGTGAGGCAAGTCCTTCGTGGGCGATGGCCATGGTGGGATAGACAAGGTTGCTTCTTCGTGGACCCTTCGTGGGTGGTTGCTTCTTCGTGGACCCTTCGTGGGTGGAGCCCTCCGTGGACTCGCGCAACCATTACCCTTCGTGGGTGGAGCCCTGTGTGGACTCGCGCGACCGTTACCCTTCGTGGGTTGAAGTCTCCATCAACGTGGATGTAGGATAGCACCACCTATCCGAACCACGGGAAAAACATCTGTGTCTCCAATAGCTTTTGAATTCTCCAAACCCTTCCCTTTACATTCTTGCAAGTTGCATGCTTTACTTTCCGCTGCCAATATACTCTTTGCATGCTTGCTTGAATTGTGTGATGATTGCTTGACTTGTCCTACAATAGCTAAAATCTGCCAAGAATTAAAATTGGGAAAAGGTTAAGTTTTTATTTGGTCAAGTAGTCTAATCACCCCCCCTCTAGACATACTTTCGATCCTACAGCCACCTTTCCTAGCTGATTTCTCTGTTGCCATTATATTTAGACTCATTGGCTTCAGAACAGTGAAAGGCTACCGTCTACTGGTCAGACAAGAACTGGCTTCAGGGGAGTGAATGTGATGCTGTAAGAACTCTGCAAATGAATGCAGACTATGAGAACCAAGGGATTCTCCCACGGACATGTATCTGTGACAACATTAAGGTGCGAGGGAAGGGGAATAGGTTATATGCATTCTCAGAAGATTTTGAAGATAAACCGGTTTGAAGACATTGACCTCATAATGCGAAGACATTCACTTATTTGAAGAGAGTTGGTTCTAGATTTGTATGAATTCATGAATAAGTACAAGTGAGGAATCTAACTAGTTATGAAGCATAAGTGAATACCCTAAGCATAATATGAGATGCAGATAAAGATAGATCTAGATTTTGGAAGTGTAGAAACCATTTTTGATCAAAGTGGATGGATTTGACGGATCAAAAGACAGTAAAAAGAGAGTTTTATTTAGTGCTGACGAACTGCTAGACGAGGCAGAGTTTTGAAGCCGAGCAGTTCAATCTCCCGTGCCCTAACTTGGTGACAGAAGACACCTACGGCGGCGGCGAAGAGGACGAGGTCCGCGGCCGGCGTGAGGACGGCGTCGAAGAAGTCGCGGCAGCTAAGCGCTTCGTCTCCGGCGTCGACGCGCGGTAGCGGAGGCGCTAGGGTTTGTGCGAGGTGACGAGGTGGAAGAAGAGATAATGACTGTGGTGTGTGTGTATTTATAAGGATAGGGACGTCACAACGTAATTATGCAGGTGCCCCTGACGGTTCACATTTGAAGGACACGTGGCCTGCATGCAACTTATTGGAAGTTGTTCCATGTTCCCAGGCACGCCTGAATTGTCGGGTGGTCATTCTGGCTTCTTCGGTATTCAGGCAAAAAGGATATGGCATTTAATACAGATTTTAAATGTTTGTCTCTGTGTCTTCTCCTGACAAGGACTCAGAGAAGACATTTGACAGGTTTCAACAGAGTGCATATGACTTGGATAGATAGAATTTAAGGTAGAAGCACAGAGGGGGTTAGGGTCCGATCACATTCACTTAGATCAAAAAGATTCAAGAGTGAAGACATATCTATAAGTGAATGTTGTAGAGGACAGAACACACACACACACACATATATATATATATATTGTGAACATAAACTTAAAAATCAAATCAATTTTGAAGACAAACCAAATGCGAAGACTATGCATTTATGATGTCAAACGAAACACTCCAAAAAGGATTTGGTGGTGGCATTACCCACCGTATAGGAAGTATTAGACCCAGACACGGCGCACAATTATCGTGGCGCTTCGAAGTCAAATTCCGCGTTAATGTATTCACACTTAGAGTGTATGTCTTCATTGATTGAAGATATACGTTACTTTTTGTGTTGCTCATCTAAGTCATCAACATGCACAAGTGTTAGGATGTGTGTCCAACTACAGGACATTCGAGGATTCTAAGATATTTAGCTCACACCGCAACTTGCAAAACATTTTCTCATCCAAGGATTTTGTGAAGATATCTGTCAATTGCTCTTCAGTGTTGACGTGAATAATATCAATATCCTCCTTCATGACATGATCTCTGAGAAAGTGATGACGGATCTGAATGTGCTTTGTCTTCGAGTGCTGGACTGGGTTGTTGGCAATCTTGATGGCGCTTTCATTGTCGCAGTAGAGTGGCACATGCTTCAGGTGGATGCCATAGTCTTGAGAGTTTGCTTCATCCATAGAAGCTGGGCGCAGCAAGATTCAGCAGTAATGTATTCGGATTCAGTAGTGGAGAGGGATACACAGTTTTGCTTCTTTGAAGATCAACAGACAAGAGATCATCCAAGAAAGTGACATGTGCCTGATGTGGACTTGCGATCAACCTTGTCACCGGTATAATCAGCATTTGAGAATCCAACTAGATCAAACTCTGAGCCCTTTGGATACCATAATCCTAGTGTTGGGGTGTAAGCCAAATATCAAAGAATTTGCTTCACAGCTAAGTGATGTGGTTCTTTTGATGCCGCTTGGAATAGGGCACACATGCAAATGCTAAGCATTATATCTGGCCTAGATGCACATAAATAGAGTAAAGAACCAATCATGAAGCGATATACCTTTTGATCGAACTCTTTATCATTGTCGTCGGATCCCAGATGACTTTTGATTGGCATTAGCGTCGTGTATCGTTTGCAGTCTTGCATTTCAAACTTCTTCAAACAATCTTTGAGGTATTTTCTTATGATATGAAGATGCCGTTGCTTTGCTGATGGATTTGAAGACCGAGGAAGAATTTCAGCTCACCCATCATTGATATCTGATATTGCTCTTGCATCATATGTCCAAACTCATCACTGTATTTCTTGTTAGTGCAGCCGAAGATAATGTCATCCACATAGATTTGGCACACAATGAGTTCTCCATCATATGTCTTCGTGAAGAGTGTGGGATCCAGGGAACCAGGTTTGAAACCTTTGCTCTTCGGGAAGTCTTTGAGCGTGTCATACCAAGCACGAGGGGCTTATTTGAGACCATACAATGCCTTGTTGGGCTTGTATACCATGTCAGGATGCTTTGTATCTTCAAAACCAGGTGGTTGTGCAACATACACTTCGTCTTCAATCTTGCCATTGAGAAAGACACTCTTCACATCCATTTGATACAGAGGGATGTTGTGATGGTTGGCATAGGCTAGTAGTATGCGAATGGCTGCAAGCCTAGCCACCGGAGCAAATGTTTCATTGAAGTCAATCCCTTCTACTTGAGTGTAACCTTGAGCAACTAGAGGAGCCTTGTTTCTGACGACTTGGCCATGCTCATCTTGTTTGTTGCGATAGATCCATTTGGTGCCTATGATGTTGTGCTTGCGAGGATCAGGACGCTTTACTAGTTCCCAAACATTGTTCAGTTCAAACTGTTGAAGCTCTTCTTGCATAGCTTGAATCCATTCAGGTTCCGTGAAGGCTTTAGCAAATTTCTTGGGTTCAGATGTAGAGACAAATGCAAAGTGCCCACATAAATTTGCTAGCTATGTTTCTCTTGAACGAGTGAGTGGACCAGGTACATTGATGCTATCAGTTATCTTCTCAATCTGCACTTCATTTGTAGCACGAGGATGAATTGAACGAAGACTTTTCTCTTGCTGATCATTGTCTTCATCATCGGCATTGACTTCAGGCTGAGCAGTGTCTTCGGGTTGATTAGGTGCAGAAATGATGATTTCTTCTTCAGCCCGAGCCTCTGACAGTGTGATTTCTCCAGTACCCATAAGCTTGATAGATTCACTCGGTGAGACTTCATCTAGCACATTTGGCAGTGCTCTCTTTGCGAGCTGTTAGTCTTATCGAACCGTACATCCATAGTTTCAACCACTTTATAATGAAAGAGGTTGGAGACTCTGTAGGAGTGCGAGTCCTTTCCATAGGCAAGCATAAAACCTTCATGTGCTTTCGGTGCAAATTTTGAAGTGTGATGTGGATCCTTGATCCAGCACCTAGCACCAAATACTCTGAAGTAGCTGACGTTTGGCTTCTTACCAGTTAGTAGCTCATATGATGTCTTCTTTAGAAGCTTGTGAAGATAAACACGGTTGATGACGTGACATGCAATGTCAATGGCTTCAAGCCAGAATTTTCTTAGAGTCTTGTACCCATCAAGCATCGTCTGTGCCATCTCAATGAGGGTTCTGTTCTTGTGCTCCAGAATGCCATTCTGCTGAGGTGTGTATGGAGCTAAGAACTCATGAGTGATGCCCAATGTATCAAGATAAGAGTCAAGGTCGGTGTTCTTGAACTCTGTGCCGTTGTCACTTCTGATGTGCTTGATTTTGATGCCATAGTTCGTCATGGCACGGTTGGCGAATCGTCTGAAGACATCCTGCACTTCATTCTTGTAGAGGATTTGATGAGGACATCAATACCATTGTTACACCCACAGCCCCTGGTGCTATACATACTGGACCAATTACTAGAGCTCGTGCACGCCAATTAAATTACCAGGTACTTTCGTTTCTTGGTAACGATTCTAATGTTCATGAGAATATGATGCTTCCTAAATTGAATACATATGTTTTGCTTACAAATAAAGGGCCTAGCTTAGACAAGAAAGATGAACCTTGGAGCAAGTTCAATCATGGAGATGATGGCGTGCGCAAGGGGAACAAGAACGAAGTTACAAGTGATGATTCTAGGACTTTGAAGCCACCATAATGAGTGCATGAAGCCTTAAACGAAATATACAAGATGCCATTTCATAAATTTCGTCCAGAGGCTATTCTAGGTGCTGCGTCACCTTATTTTTGGGCCAGGCCCATGTAATTTCGAAATACTTGATTATAGGCTGTTTTTAGAGTCTGTATGTGTGGGGGAAACAAGTTAGGGTTGGTTTCGGACCCCTCCTTCAAGGGCCATGAAATTCCCCCCTCTCTCCTCCATATGTACAACCCTTAGGGCATCATTTAGACACTGGGTTTTGTTTAGATTAAAAGTTCGCCATAGCAGCAACTTCGCATACTTCGTTTGTGTTCAACGACCAGACAAAGGCGTCACAGAACCCCACCTTGATCAATAAAGCTTTCCTCTTATATTCGCAATATCCAGATTGCAATCTTAGTTTCTTGCTTGTTCTTCATTTGCCCGCAGGAAACAGACCTTCGTAGTCAAGTTGATCATGCTCCGGCGTGGTTAATAACCTCTCGGAGTTGGTTTAGTGATGGCTAAGGCGCTATGTCCTCGCACGTCCGTAGTCGGATGGTCAAAGTCGACTTCCTACAAAATGACAGCCACCATCTCATCGAAAGATGGGACACCTTTGCCTCTATCAAGTGGTATCAGATTTCCAGGTTGCTCAGTGAGATTTTACAGTTTTTTGTAGTTTAGATCGAGTCTGTTCTTCATACCTAGTCCACGAAAAAGCCACAAAAAATTAGGGTTAGTTCATCATATCCAAACCAATCCGAGCCTTTGCATAATCTTTTTAGGGGTTTGTATTGTTGAATTTGTGGTTGCAACATCATGTCTAGTTGCTGGTCTTAGTGTCTAGTCCTTTAGAGTTTCGAGTTCTGTTCACAAGTAGTCACGCCGCCGCCGCATCATCATCATCACCGCTGCCATATACCACCATCATCATCACCGCTGCCATATACCACCATCGATATCGCCGCTGCCATATACCACATATCCACCGCCATCACGATAATCCGAGTCCACCTCCATCACAGATTCGCCACCTAGTCCGTGTTCCACCGCCCTACATATATTCGCCACCAGTCTGAGTTTCCACCAGATTCATCTCCGCCACCAGTCCGAGTTCAGTATTTGTTGCTCTGTTTTCGAGTTCCAGATCATGCGATATTTCGAGTCGTGACCAAGTCAGACTCCCCAACTTCCGTGCTACCCGCAGTAGAAAACTAGTTCCAAACTAAAAGAAAACTAAGTCTGGAAAATTCTGGCTAGGCAGTTTTTAGACCATTTGTAGACTTTTTCGAAACAAATTTGTTGCGGAACAAAAAAAGAGGAAAAAAGTGCAAAAAGAGATTTTTTTGAGACTGTGCTCCTCCCTTGTTTACGTGCAGCGCCGTGATTTTGTTAGTGTTCTAGGCTCGCGTCTCTAGCATAGTCTAGCCTAGGACCAACACATTACCATCGTTAAGCGTTTATTCAACTTTGCATCTCTGAATTGATTATGCTGACCTTTTTTGCTACCATATTATAAGCCTTTCCAGCTCCACATATATCTACGTCGTGCGTTTGACTCTCCCTGGCAATCGCTCGATCCAAGCTTTTGAGAGTTTTGACTACAACGGTTGCCGATCACCACCTGCTGCTTGGTAAGAACGGGTAAGATTTTGAGATTCGTTTGACGAATTTGTGACACACCATCACCACTTCCTAGTAGTCTGTAGGATCATATTCTTGTGTGTTTCTATTGCTGCTAACCATGGCAGGATCACAAGCCGACGAGACTAACTGGGAGAACATGATGAATAAGGAGTTGCATGATAAATTTCAGCAAATGATGACTAAACTAGTGCAAGATGTGCTGAACAATTTTGAAGAGGCCATAGATAAGATAACTGGCTTTGAGAAGACGTTCGAAACAAAGCTTGATAACAAATTTAATGAAGTGCTTGCGCGTCTTCCACAACCACCACCGGCCGCACCTGCCGCACCTTTGCAACAACAACAACGACTACCTCCACGTCGCGAAACAGCCCTCCACCGAGCGAGCCATGTCCCTCTTGAGCCTGGCCAAACTATTGATGTTGCTGTTGATATTTCTGTGGCTCCTGCTGCTGATGTGGAGGAGGATGATTATGCGGGATATTACGAGGATGAGGTTGATCAAAATCAGAACTACGTGCAACCACCAGCACCACAACTACCCGGTCGTCCACATGCAAATAATGGCAATGGTAGGGCTCCCCCTCAGGTACGAGATCATGACCATCTCCCTAAACTGGAATTGAATATTCCACCATTTGAGGGTAGATATGTTCCTGATATATATCTTACTTGGGAGTTAGAAACTGAACAACGATTTACATGTTTACAATATCCTGAGGAGAGACGTGTTCCTGCTGCTGTTTGTGCTTTCACTAGCTTTGCATGTGTTTGGTGATCTGAACATCGTAGATTATATCCTATTCCAGCTAGTTGGGCTGCTTTGAAAACTGCTATGCGTACTCGTTGGGTTCCACCATATTATCACCGTGAATTAATTCAAAAATTGCAGCGTTTAAGACAAGGAAAAAATTATGTAGAAGAATATTATCAGGAATTACAAACTCGCATGATTAGATGTGGTATTGTTGAGGAGAATGAAGCTATGCTTGCACGTTTTATGGGTGGATTAAATAGAGAGATTCAAACCATTCTAGAGTATAAGGAGTATAATAATATCACTCGTTTATTCCATCTTGCTTGTAAAGTTGAACGCGAAGTGCAGGATCGACAGACATTGGTGTGAACTAACTTTTCTGCAAGTCGATCTTCATCATGGACACCACGTGCATCCTCTACTTCCCCTACACCAGCACCTCCATCAGGTGTCACCTCCAGCCGTGATACAAGAAAGCAGACACAACCACCACTATCCTCCAAGAGCACACCTGCCGGGCCTGCGCAGAGCTCTTCTTCTTCCATGGCATCAACAAGGCACACACGTGATATTATTTGTCGTTGTTGTAAGGGAAGAGGACATTTTGCGAGAGAATGCAAATCTCAGCGTGTGATGATTGCTACTGAGGATGGTGGGTATGAGTCCGCTAGTGACTATGATGAGGAGACTTTGACTCTTATTACACATGAATAACATGGTGGAGATGATTCTGATCATGAGACGTAATACATGGCTGCTGAAGATGCTGACAGGTATGAATGTTTTGTTGCTCAACGTGTTTTGAGTGTGCAGGTTACACAAGCTGAGCAAAATCAGAGGCATAATTTGTTCCATATAAAGGGAGTTGTGAAGGAACGTTCTATTCTCGTCATCATAGATGGAGGGAGCCGCAACAACTTGGCTAGCATGGAGATGGTGGAGAATCTATCTCTCACCACAAGACCGCATCCACATCCTTACTACATCCAATGGTTCAACAGCAGCGGCAAGGTTAAGGTAACACGTATCGTTCGTGTGCATTTTAGTATCTTTACATATGCTGATTATGTTGATTGTGATGTGGTACCTATGCAAGCATGTTCCTTATTACTTGGTAGACCATGGCAATTTGATAAAAAATTTGCACACCATATTAGAAACAATCAGTATACTCTTGTTCATAAGGACAAAAATATTACTTTGCTTCCTATGACTCCTGATTCCATTTTGAAAGATGATATTAATAGAGCTAATAAAGCAAAATAGGAGAAACATAAGAGTGAAAATCAGATTGTGGCAAAAGAATTTGAGCAACAAATGAAGCCTAATAATAAACCATCTAGTGTTGCTTCTGAAATTAAATTGAAAAGTGCATGTTTACTTGCCACCGACTCTGATATTGATGATCTAGATTTCAGCAAATCTGTTTGCTATGCTTTTGTGTGCAAAGTGACGTTATTTTCTTTCGAGGATGTACCTTCCTCTTTGCCTCCTACTGTCACTAACATTTTGCAGGAGTCCGCCGACGTGTTTCCACAAGACGTGCCACCGGGATTACCACCAATTCGAGGGATTGAGCATCAGATTGACTTAATTCTTGGTGCTTCATTGCCTAACCATGCGCCATACCGTACTAATCTAGAGGAGACGAAGGAGATTATGCGTCAAGTACAGGAGTTGCTCGACAAAGGTTATATATGCGAATCTCTTAGTCCTTGTGCTGTTCCTAATATACTAGTGCCCAAAAAGGATGGTACGTCGTGTATGTGATTGTAGAGGCACTAATAGTAGTACTATTCGTTATCGTCATCCTATTCCTAGGCTAGATGACATGCCTGATGAATTGAGTGGCTCTATAATATTCTCCAAAGTTGATTTGCATAGTGGATACCATCAAATTCTTATGAAATTGGAAGATAAATGGAAAACAACATTTAAAACTAAGTTTGGATTATATGAGTGGTTAGTCATGCCTTTTGGGTTAACCAATGCACCTAGTACTTTCATGAGATCAATGAACGAAGTTTTACGTGCTTTCATTGGACGATTTGTGGTAGTCTATTTTGATGATATACTGATTTATAGCAGATCTTTGAAGGAACATTTGGAACATTTACGTCCTGTTTTTATTTCTCTATGTGATGCACGTTTGTTTGGTAACCTTGGGAAGTGCACCTTCTGCACCGACCGAGTATCTTTTCTTGGCTATGCTATTACTCCACAGGGAATTGAAGTTGATAAAGCCAAGATTGAAGCTATTGAGAGTTGGCCGCAGCCCAAAACAGTCACACAAGTGAGGAGTTTTCCTGGCCTCGTTGGATTCTATAGGTGTTTTGTGAGAGATTTCTGCACCATTGCTGCACCTCTCAATGAGCTTACAAAGAAAGATGTATCTTTTGTTTGGGGTACCGCACAGGAAGAAGCCTTCACGATATTGAAAGATAAGTTGACACATGCTCCTTTACTCCAACCTCCTGATTTTAATAAGAATTTTGAGCTCGAATGTGATGCTAGTGGAATTGGATTAGGAGGTGTGTTATTACAAGATGGCAAACCTGTTGCATACTTTTCTGAAAAATTGAGTGGGCCTAGTCTGAATTATTCTACTTATGATAAAGAATTATATGCTCTTGTTCGCACTTTAGAAACATGGCAACATTATTTATGGCCCAAAGAATTTGTTATACATTCTGATCATGAATCGTTGAAACATATTAAAAGTCAAGATAAACTGAATCGTAGACATGCTAAATGGGTTGAATTCATTGAGACTTTCCCTTATGTCATTAAACACAAGAAGGGTAAAGAAAATGTTATTGCTGATGCATTATCTCGTCGCTATACTATGCTTTCACAACTTGACTTCAAAATATTTGGTTTGGAGACCATCAAAGATCAATATGGGCATGATGCTGATTTTAAAGATGTAATGCAGATTTGTAAAGAAGGAAGAACGTGGAACAAGTTTGTCGTTAATGATGGATTTGTGTTCCGTGCTAACAAGCTATGCATTCCAGCTAGCTCCGTTCATCTTTTGTTGTTGCAGGAGGCGCGTGGAGGAGGATTAATGGGACACTTTGGCGTGAAGAAGACGGAGGACATACTTGCTACACATTTCTTTTGGCCAAAGACGAGACATGATGTTGAGCGTTTTGTTGCTCACTGCACTACATGTCAAAAAGCTAAATCACGACTCAATCCTTATGGTTTATATATGCCTTTGCCTATATGTAGTGTTCCTTGGGAGGATATATCTATGGAGTTTGTTTTAGGTTTACCTCGAACAAAGAAGGGGAGGGATAGCATATTTGTTGTCATGGATAGATTCTCGAAAATGGCACACTTTATACCATATCATAAAAGCGATGATGATGTTAATGTTGCTGATTTGTTCTTTCGTGAAATTATTCGCTTGCATGGTGTGCCAAATACTATTGTTTCAGACCGTGATACTAAATTTCTTATCCACTTTTGGAGATGTTATGGGCTAAGTTGGGGACTAAACTGTTTTTTAGTACTACTTGTCACCCCCAAACTGATGGAAAAACTGAAGTAGTCAATAGAACATTGTCTACTATGCTTAGGTCTGTTTTGAAGAATAATAAGAAAATGTGGGAAGAATGCTTGCCTCATATTGAATTTTCTTATAATCGTTCATTGCATTCTACTACTAAGATGTGCCCTTTTGAAATTGTGTATGGTTTCCTACCCCATGCACCTATTGATTTGTTGCCTCTTCCATCTTCGGAGAAGGTTAATTTTGATGCTAAAGAACATGCTGAATTGATTTTAAAAATGCATGAGTTAACTAAGGAAAACATTGAGCGTATGAATGCTAAATATAAACTTGCTGGAGATAAGGGTAGAAAACATGTTTTGTTTGCACCTGAAGATCTTGTTTGGTTACATTTGCGTAAGGATAGATTTCCTAATTTGCGCAAATCAAAGCTAATGACACGTGCTGATGGTCCTTTTAAGGTGTTAGAGAAAATAAATGATAATGCATATAAACTTGAGCTGCCTGTAGATTTTGGGGTTAGTCCCACTTTTAACATTGCAGATTTGAAGCCTTATTTGGGTGAGAAAGATGAGCTTCCATCGAGGACGACTTCATTTCAAGAAGGGGAGGATGATGAGGGCATCAATACCATTGTTACACCCACAGCCCCTGGTGCTATACATACTGGACCAATTACTAGAGCTCGCGCACGCCAATTAAATTATCAGGTACTTCCGTTTCTTGGTAACGATTCTAATGTTCATGAGAATATGATGCTGCCTAAATTGGATACGTATGTTTTGCTTACAAATGAAGGGCCTAGCTTGGACAAGAAAGATGAACCTTGGAGCAAGTTCAAGCATGGAGATGATGACGTGTGCAAGGGGAACAAGAACGGGGTTACAAGTGATGATTCCAGGACTTTGAAGCCACCATAATGAGTGCATGAAGCCTTAGATGAAATATACAAGATTCCATTTCATAAATTTCGTCCAGAGGCTATTCTAGGTGCTGCGTCACCTTATTTTTGGGCTAGGCCCATGTAATTTCTAAATACTTGATTATAGCCTGTTTTTAGAGGCCGTATGTGTGGGAGAAACAAGTTAGGGTTGGTTTCGGACCCCACCTCCAAGGGCCACGAAATTCCCCCCTCTCTCCTCCATATATACAACCCTTAGGGCATCGTTTAGATGTTGGGTTTTGTTTAGATTAAAAGTTTGCCACAGCAGCAACTTCGCGTACTTCATTTGTGTTCAACGACCAGACAAAGGCGTCACAGAACCCCACCTTGATCAATAAAGCTTTCCTCTTATATTCGCAATATCCAGATTGCAATCTTAGTTTCTTGCTTGTTCTTCATTTGCCTGCAGGAAACATACCTTCATGGTCAGGTTGATCGTGCTCCGGCGTGGTCAATAACCTCTCGAAGTTGGTTTAGCGATTGCTAAGGCGCGACGTCCTCGCACGTTCGTAGTCGGATCGTCAAAGTTGACTTCCTACAAAACGATAGGCACCATCTCATCGAAAGACGGGACACCTTTGCCTCTATCAGGATTATGTGCACCCTTGTATATCTAGAGTAATCATCAACAATGACAAAGCCATAGAGGAAAGCAGTGGTAGTAAGTGTAGAGTAGTGAGTAGGGCCGAATAAGTCCATGTGAAGCAGCTCGAAGGGACGGGACGTTGTCATGATTGTCTTCGAGGGATGCTTGGCCCTAGTCATCTTTCCTGCTTCGCAGTCACCACATAGATGATCCTTCTTGAACTTGACGCCCTTGATGCCTACGACATGCTTCTTCTTTGCGAGAGTGTACAAGTTCCTCATGCCAGCATGCCCTAGCCTCCGATGCCAGAGCCAACACTCTGAAGCTTTTGCTAGAAGACATACGGCCAACTGTGGTCCTACTGAGAAATCTACCATGTACAGATCGTCTTTTCGATAGCCTTCAAAGACTAGAGACTTGTCAGATTCCATAAGAATAAGGCAACAATATTTTCCAAACATCACAATCATGTTCAGATCACAAAGCATTGAGACAGACATTAAGTTGAAACCAAGGGATTCAACAAGCATCACTTTGTCCATGTGCTAATCCTTTGAGATTACAACTCTACCTAGACCCAATACCTTGCTTTCACCAGTGTCAGCAAATGTGACGTGACTCTTGTTAGATGGACGTAGGGTTGAATCCATGAGAAGACTTCGATCACCAGTCATGTGGTTAGTGCATCCACTGTCCATAATCCATTCTGAAGCCTTCGGTGTCATACCTTACAGTGTAGTTTGGGGGATAGGCTTCACTCAGGGTATTGTGAAGCATAAACATTTGACGAACAAGCGGATTATGAAAGTTCAGGTCTTGGTTAGGATAAACAGGGTGTTTGTCAAGGAATCCTGGAACGAAATACATAATAAGACCATTTGGGCATTTTATCTTGCGCCCCACAAGATGTTTTAGGTCCCCAACATAAGCATTAGACGCCTTTGATTTCTGGCTGGAGACCTTTCCCTGCAAAAGAGAGTTAATTTTTCTTAACCACCCACATCTTCAGGGGTGGCTTAGAAGCAATGAGTCTAAGTGTAGCATATGAGAACTTCGGCTTTGGAACCCTATCAAATAGCCTTGCAGGTGGTGAATAATACTCATAAGAATAAGCAGAAAAGTTCTTGGTCTTATGAACATAGCGGTTTGACGAAACACACTCATATTCATAAGTCTGAGTATGGTTTCCCTGCAAAACATTGGCGTTAGGGTGATTCTGGTGAGTCCTCTGTCTGTATGAAGACTTTGGACCATATGAAGCGTTTGGTCTAGGGTTTGTTTTCTTCCCACGTGGTGTCATGATGACATTCATGGGAAGTTTCTCAACACAACTTTTGGGCACCCAGATCTTCTTCAAAGGTGGTCCATTCCTGCAGTTAGTACCAATATACCTGGCAAAACACTTCACCATTCTGATTCTTAAACAGTGTATAGTTTGCATCAAAGGATTCATCAATGGTAATAGGGTTAGCACAAGTGAAGCCAGATAGGGTAGATGGATCCACTGAAGGTTCCTTTGTAGCAACCCATGTGGTTTTGGGGTACTACTCAGGCTTCCTGTATGAACCATCAACATTCATTTTCCTCTCAAACCCAACACCCTCTTTCCTAGGGTTTCGGTTCAGAATCTGTTTCTTGAGGACATCGCATAGTGTCTGATGTCCTTTGAGACTTTTGTACATCCCTGTTTCAAGTAATGTCTTCAACCTAGCATTCTCATCAGCAATAGTAGTGGTATCCTCAGAAGAGGGGTTAGTTTCCACATCAGCAGTTCAAGACATAGCAACAGTAGCAGTAGTAGAACATTCAGCAACAGAGACAACATTATCACGCTCAGGACATTTTGAACATGGTGGATCAAAGTCTTCCTGAGCGGAACTGTGAAAGTGCTTAAGTCGACTAGCGGGGGGGGGGGGTGAATAGACGATTTTTATGAAATCTTCACTGAGGAATTTTAGGGTGAGGAAATTCCTAAGAAAAGAACTACTTGCAGCAGAATAAGTACTCAGATGCAGACATGACATAACATAACCATGGACTTCATGATGAATTGGAAACAAACACAGAGTACAGAAAGCGTAAGCACAGGATAAAAAATGAAGACAAATAGACTGAAGAAATTGAACTGAGGAAATTGAGAATGTCTTCAGTCAAAGTCTTCAAACAGATATGAATAGGTACACAACATAGTAATGAAGAAATGAAAGGGTTAAGTAAATAGAACCAGTTAGCTCGGTGAAGACAAAGATTTGGTAGACCAGTTCCAACTGCTGTGATAGTTGTACGTCTAGTTAGAGCGGCTAGGTATTTAAACCTGAGGACACATAGTCCTCACCGTATTCTCCTTGAACTAAGGTCACACAGACCTCGTCCAATCACTCATGGTAAGTCTTCAGGTGATTTCCATGCCTTCACAAACTCGGTTACCCGACGATCCACAATTTCCTCTTGGATGCTCTAGACCATGATGCCTAACCGTCTGGAGGATGCACAATCCTCAAAGGTAACAAGCGTCGGTTCCACACAGGAACAATCTCTTCAGTGATGCTCAATCACTTGGGTTCTTAGGTGTTTGGTTTGGGGTTTTGGGTTTTTCCTCACTGGATGATTTTCGCTCAAAGACCTTGGAGGATGGGATGCTCTCAATGACAAGTGTTAGTTTCTCAGCCAACCAGCTAGTGGTTGTAGGGGGCGGCTATTTATAGCCTAGGGAACAGCTCGACATGATAAGACATAAATGCCCTTCAATAATATGACCGTTAGGTGGATAAGATATTTTGGGACAGCTGGCGCATAACACAGCATCGGTCAGAAATTTGAGGTTCAAATTCCTCAGAGCTATCATGTTCCTCACTTGCAGGCAATCCGCACTGGCGAATTCCTAACTTCTCAGTCAGAACAAATTCCTTAGTGAGCAGAAGAACTTCGTCTCTGTCACTGAAGAAATTGACTGAACTGTATGAGATTTCCAATGGCTTCACTCGAAGGGATTGGTAGGTGTAGGATTTTGAGTTGGGCATCACCTGTAAACTTTTCCTTAGTTTTACCTCGACCCCCTTTAACAGTACGGTGTTTCCTATGACTCAAGAAAGAGAAAATGAAACTACGAAAACAGAAGTCTTCACGCTTCATGTTCCTCGCATGAATATCAAGTCTCCACAGTCACACTGATTTCTTCACTTTCAAAGTCTTCAGAAAGTCTTCAGAAATCCAAAGTCTTATAGACCTGTGTACACTCACAAACGCATCAGTCTCTTAACCTATAAGTCTTCAATACACCAAAATCACTAAGGGGCACTAGATGCACTTACAATCTCCCCCCTTTTGGTGATTGATGACAATATAGGTTAAGTTTTCAACGGGGATAAACATATGAAGTGTAAATACTGATATTGAGGAGTTTGATTGCAAGATATAGAAGAACTCCCCCTGAAGATGTGCATAGTGAGGAATTTGCTTTTGAAGCAATGCACATTTGAAGTGTAGAATCATGGAGATCTCCCCCTATATCTTGTAATTCATACACGCATTTAACATATGATATGAAGAATTTGAAATGCATGATGAAATATGGTGACTGATGTAATTCAACATGCGTGCATTATCATACACGAGGAAATAGCATGCAGAAGAACATAGCAAAAGTATCAGACCACCATCGGGTTTAAGATTACAACTCGATCCAACAAAGTCTTCAAAAAAACGAGAGTTGTAACTTAGCAAAAAAAACGCCCATATATATAGACCCGCTTGAGGACTAACTCAAAATTTCTCCCCCTTTGTCATCGAATGACCAAAAGGGATGAAAAGCGAGAACTAATGCCCCTGAAGAATATCACGAAGATGATGGAGGAGCGCCATCGTTGTTGGGGTCGGTTGTTGAAGTAGGGCCTGCCGCAGTGTCATCCAAATCTTCATGCTCATCCGTTTAGCGTGATGAAGAATAGGAGCTGGCCACCAAGTGAGGAACTTTGACCTTCTTGAATTTCCTCGAAGGTGGCTGAGACCAGTCAAAGTCCTGCTTGAAGCCCATCTTGTTGAGATCATATTCACCGTAGAGATGAGATAGAACAGCCCAGGTGCGATCAAATACTTCATGGAGGTAGTAATGGTTCTTCTTCACTGAATTCTGAGTGATGGTCATGTTCTGAAGAATTGAACCAAACTGACGCTTGACCCATTTGTGGTTGCGATCGACCTTCTAGTAAAGACCGAGGATAAGCTCATGATCAGTCAACACCCTTGGAGCTGCGGCTTGAGGATTTTGCTTTGAAGCATTGGCGGCAGAGTCATCATTGGTGGAGTAACATGCAGCTTTGCGGAACTGACCATCCAATGGACGAATGCCTTCATCAATAACAACAAGTGTGATAGAGGCAAAGGTGCCCCGTCTTTCGATGATATGGTGGCTATCGTTTGGAGGAAGTCAACTTGGACGATCCGACTACGAACGTGCGAGGACGTCGCGCCTTAGCAATCGCTAAACCAACTCTGAGAGGTTATTGACCATGCTGGAGCACGATCAACCTAACCACAAAGGTCTGTTTCCTACAGGAAAATGAAGAAAAAGCAAGAAACAAAGATTGCAATCTAGATATTGCGAGTATAAGAGGAAAGCTTTATTGATCAAAGGTGGGGTTCTGTGATGCCTTTGTCTAGTCGTTGAACACAAACGAAGTACGCGAAGTTGTAGCTATGGCGAACTTTAATCTAAACAAAACCGAAAGTCTAAATGACACCCTAAGGGCTGTATATATGGAGGAAGAGGGGGGAATTTCGTGGCCGTTCGAGAAGGGGTCTGAAACCAACCCTAACTCTTGTTTCCCTACACATACGGACTCTAAAAACATCCTATACTTAAGTATTTCGAAAATACATGGGCCTGGCCCAATAATAAGGTGACGCAACACCTAGAATAGCCTCTGGACGAAATTTATGAAGTGGAATCTTGTATATTTCATCCAAGGCTTCATGCACTCCTTATGGTGGCTTCAAAGTCCTGAAATCATCACTTGTAACTCCGTTCTTGATCCCCTTGCGCATGCCATCATCTCCATGCTTGGTCTTGCTCGAGTGTTCATCCCTCTTATCCATGACAGGCCCTTCATTTGTAAGCAAAACAAATGTATCCAATTTAGGCAGCATCATATTCTCATGAACATTAGAATCATTACCAAGAAATGAAAGTACCTGATTATTTAATTGGCGTGTGCGAGCTCTAGTAATTGGTCCAGTATGTATAGCAGCAGGGGCTGTGGGTGTAACAATGGTATTGATGTCCTCCTCATCCTCCCCATCTTGAAATGAAGTCGTCCTTGACGTAAGCTCATATTCCTCACCTAAATAAGGCTTCAAATCTGCAATGTTAAAAGTGGGACTAACCCCAAAATTTGTAGGCAGCTCAAGTTTATATGCATTATCATTTATTTTCTCTAACACATTAAAAGGACCATCAACACGTGGCATTAGCTTTGATTTGCGCAACTTAGGAAATCTATCCTTACGCAAATGTAACCAAACAATATCTCCAGGTGCAAACACAACATGTTTTCTACCCTTATCTCCAGCAAGTTTATGTTTAGCATTCATATGCTCAATGTTTTCCTTAGTTAACTCATGCATTTTTAAAATCAATTCAGCATGTTCTTTAGCATGAAAATTAACCTTCTCCGAAGATGGAAGAGGCAACAAATCAATAGGTGCATGAGGTAGGAAACCATACACAATTTCAAAACGGCACATCTTAGTAGTAGAATGCAATGAACGTTTATAAGCAAATTCAATATGAGGTAAGCATTATTCCCACATTTTCTTATTATTCTTCAAAACAGCCCTAAGCATAGTAGACAATGTTCTATTGACTACTTCAGTTTGTCCATCAGTTTGGGGGTGACAAGTAGTACTAAAAGGCAGTTTAGTCCCTAACTTAGCCCGTAAACATCTCCAAAAGTGGCTAAGAAATTTAGTATCACGATCTGAAACAATAGTATTTGGCACACCATGCAAGTGAATAATCTCACGAAAGAACAAATCAATAACATTAACATCATCATCGCTTTTATGACATGGTATAAAGTGTGCCATTTTCAAAAATCTATCCATGACAACAAATATGCTATCCCTCCCCTTCTTTGTTCGAGGTAAACCTAAAACAAAGTCTATAGATATGTCCTGATGCGGAGCATCCCAAGGTCACCCCCATGGACCTACCATCGTCTCATCAAGTGCCTAGAGGACCCATGACACGAGCATGTGCAAGAGCTCTCGAAACCGAGGTGACATCTCTCCTCTCACAAGTTCACTTCGATGCACATGATACATGGCTACTACCTCAAATGGAGACATTGTGCATACTCAGGTATCAAGGAGTTAGCCATGAAGAAGCTAAGGAGCAAGGAGAATCGGAAGAGGAAGATGGACATGAAGATGGAGAAGAAGAGGAGCTACGGAAGAAGTCCCAGCCAACGGACGACCGGTCGGGACTGGACGTCCAGAGCCTGAAGCTCCAGCCGAACCCCAGCGAGCGGATGTCCGGCCCAGACCGGACGACCGGTGCCCCTGCACCCGAGCCAAGCGAGCGGACGTCCGACGCCACCGGACGTCCGGCGACCGGACGACCGGCCACTTCTGGAAATCCGCTACACCAGCATCCGAGCCAGAGCGAGCGGACGACCGGCGCTTACCGGACGTCCGGCCGCCCATGAGCCACAGGACGACCGGTCGCCAACTGACGTCCGGCACCTGTCTGTGCACAGGATTCGGGCCCGAGGCCCATGTACCCCCTCACTTCGTCCCCATTTGCACTAAGACTATACATAGACCTCCTATTCATCCTAGCTAGGGTTAGCATTGGTTTAGCTCATATTTAGAGATAGAGCATTGCTCATCCACATCGAATCTACTCCACGAGAGAGACCGCGACCCCTCTTCGGAGAAGATCCCTTTGGATTCAAGACCCCTCTAAGGGAAGACCCCCTCATGGATTCAAGACCTCCTCACGGAGAAGACCGGCTACCTTTTGTATCGTCCCTAGTTGACCGTGTACCGTGTGATCTCTTATGTACTCGAGGATCTAGCACATGTGTGACTATTTCTTGTTGGTTTAGTGTTTCTCTCATGTTTTCCCCGTGTTTTCCCTCGTTTCCCTCCACGTGTTCTTCGTGTTCATCATGTGATCAGCTCCTTTCGTGAAAGATCGGCTGATTAGGGTTCTACCCTACATCATCTTGGTATCAAGAGCCATGTTGATCACGATTTCAGAGCCTCCCCGTTGTGTTGCTAGCCTAGTTTTTGTTGATTTCGTCCCTAATTCAAAAATTCCCCACAAAAATAGCCCCAATTTTTTTTGTGATTTGTTGGTGTGTTGAAATTTTGTTGGATTTGATCCGTGGATTTGCTTTGTTTTGAGTGGATCTAGCTTTTCCCCCTTTCCCCACCCTTTCCATCCACGAAATCGCTCGGATTAGATGAATTTCACCTCATCCACCCCGCCCACGTATAGTTCATCCCGTGCCCGAACAGTGCCCAGGCACCGGACGTCCGACGAGCGGACGACCGCTCACCACCGGACATCCGGAGTTCCCTGACAAAACTGAATTTTCTTCAGTTTTGGTCACCACCACCGCCCCACATTTCCGCATACGCACGACCACCACCTATACACCATCACCACTTCCGCATACCACCTGATGAAGACATGTACCTAGGGTAGGGACACGGACCTGACCAAAGGGTCTCACCCTAGGACACCCCTAGGAGAAGTCACCTTTTCCTCGACTCGAAGGTATCCCACTCGACGGGTTCAAGAAACTCGACCAAGAAGCTATCACTCGACCATGAAGCTAGCCACTCGACCGGAGTCACTCCGCAGGCAAACGGTCGGGTATTAAGTAGTCTTTATGGTCATTATAGCACTTTACTAGGGGCGTTACCAGTAACGCCCAACCTTAAATGTACCTTAAACCCTGCATTACTGAGGGCAGGAGAGGGCCGGCGAACTCTATATAAGCCACCCCCCTCCTCAGTATGAAGGGTTCGCACCCCTGTATCCATACACGCATAATCCAGTCGACCGCCTCCGGGCTCCGAGACGTAGGGCTATTACTTCCTCTGAGAAGGGCCTGAACTCGTAAAACCTCGCGTGTAACAACTTCCCAATAGCTAAGATCTAGCCTCTCCATATTCACCCCCCTACATCACTGTCAGAGTTAGAACCACCACAGTTGGCGCCCACCGTGGGGCAGCAGTCTTAGCACCTGATTGGAGAAGTTGCGATTTTTCCGATCCCCTTTGATCATGGTTTCGTGCGGAGTTTTGGTGGAGGGCCGCGAGATCCGTCTCGGCGTGCTCACGTTCATCGCCGACGACTCCGCCTGGCTCCAGGAGGCGCCATTCGACATCGACGCGCTCCCCGTCCGCGGTGCGACGCATTTCCGCGCATGCGTTCGTGGCGTCCTCCTGCGGCAACCGTCGACCCAATATCGGTCGGCCCCCGTATCATCTCCCCGCTCTGTCTCCCACCGGCGCAAGCGCTCCAGTCGGTCGAGACTTCAGAGGTGGGTGATACATGCCGTGGCTCGCCAGTCGGCCATCCCGCAAGTCGCGGCGATCGAGCCCGACGAATCCCTCTGCGGCCTGTTCGACTGGCTCCGCGGAGACCGCATCCGAGTGCGATAGCAGCGACCCAGCGGCTGAGGTTCTGGCGGTCGATGGGACGCACAGTCCTCCTGGTTTCCCTCGCGCTGGTGGAGGCGCGGGTGGGGGCGACCCGTCGCATCCCCACGATGAGTATCTCCCCGAACCTCTCACATCATTACAGCGAGAGGAGCTTCACCATCGGAACATGGACGCGCTCCACACTCCTATTGTCGGAGAAACCCCCGAGGCCCGGGCCTTGGAGGACGCGCGCTTGGCTAACCTGGCCGAGCGCACTCGACTGGAGAATCTCCAGCGGATACTCGACGAGCAAGCGCGTCAGCGGGCTCCCGAGTCCAGTCGACGTCAGCAAGCTCCCGAGTCCAGTCGGCATCAGCTCTTCCCGCCGCTGCAGGTATTCCGAACCCCAGTTCAGAATTTGGCTGCCGCGGCCCGTATAGCAGAATCAATTCAGCCCTCCCAGTCGGAGGCGGGCAGAGGCTTGTTGCAGATCAGAGCACTGCTCCGGGCGGCGGGAAACCAGAATTCTCCTGTCTCTCAGTCGCGGAACAGGATCCACAGTCGATCCGTCGCAACGGGTACAGTCGAGTCGGCTCACAGCCCGAGATCGCCCCCGAGGCGTGAGGGACATGGCGACCAGCATGATCAGTACGGGAGGAATGAGCAGTATGATCACCGATTCGACCGTGATGATCGACGTCGAGTGCCAACCCCTCCCCCGAGGAGTGGGTCATATGCGCCTCGACGGCAAGATGACAGACGCCCTCATAGTGTCGGGCAGAGGATTCCAGTCGACCCTAGGGACCCAGGCTTTGACGCGAGGTCTGTCCTCGTTCAAGGCTTGGTTGACAGGAACATGGCTCATCGGGAAGGCCAGAACAGAGACGCGCCCGCCAGCGGCAGAGCACGTGTTTCAGGGCCAGAGTGTTTCAGTCGAGCCATCAGGGCCGCAGTGATTCCTCCCAATTTCAGGCTGGCGACTGGGGTCAGCAAGTTCACCGGTGAATCTAAGCCTGACACTTGGCTCAAAGATTATCGAGTGGCTGTACAGATTGGCGGCGGCAACGATGAGGTGGCCATGAAGCATTTGCCTCTCATGTTAGAGGGCTCAGCCAGGGCGTGGCTAAATCAGTTGGCACCTAGCAGCATCTACACCTGGGAGGACCTCTCCCGAGTGTTTGTCACAACCTTTGAAGGAACATGCAAGCGACCTACAAGCCTTACAGATTTGCGGTCTTGCATGCAGAAGCCGAACGAAACCCTGAGGGAATACATCCAGAGGTGGATCACACTACATCACTCGGTTGAGAATGTGCCAGACCATCAAGCAGTTTGTGCCTTCAAGGAAGGCGTTAAATACAGAGAGTTGAATTTGAAGTTCGGCCGAACTGGAGAGATGTCTGTGAATCGGATGATGGAGATTGCCACCAAGTACGCTAATGGTGAAGACAAAGATCTACTCCGAAGCGGCAAGCTCAAGGCAGTCGCCCAAGAAACCGGAGGAAACTCCAGTCGGAAACAGAAGCGGAAGGCCGAGCCAGCCACTCCTGGGGAGGCCCTGGCCGTAGCCCAGGGAAACTTCAAGGGAAAACCCAAAGGCCCCTGGAAGCCCAAGAAAGTCAAGGATCAAGATGGAAATGATGTTTTGGGTCTGCCATGCCACATCCACACCAAGAAAGATGAAGAGGGTAATTTCATTTACCCAAAGCATACCACTCGACAGTGTCGACTCCTGATCCAGCAGTTTCAGGGCAAACAGCCCAAAGACAAGGAAAAAGAGTCGGACAGAGTTGAGGACAAGGAAGACAGTGACGATGGATACCCCCATGTCAATTCCACCCTGATGATTTTTGCCGATGTCGAGAGCAAAAGTTGACTGAAAGTCATCAATCGTGAGGTGAATATGGTCGCTCCAGCAACACCCAGTTATCTGAAGTGGTCTCAGATTGCCATCACGTTCGACCAGTCTGATCATCCTACGCACATGCCACCCCTGGGAGGCAAGCGTTGGTGGTCGACCCAATTGTCGAAGGCACTCGACTGACCAAAGTCTTGATGGATGGTGGCAGTGGTCTGAACATACTGTACGCCGAAACTTTGAAAGGAATGGGCATTCCGATGCCCAGATTGAGTACCAGTAACATGAGCTTCCACGGAGTCATTCCTGGCAAGAAAGCCGAATCACTCGGCCAGATTGCTCTTGATGTGGTTTTCGGTGATTCAAAGAATTACCGCAAGGAAAAGTTGACATTCGAGGTTGTGGACTTCCAAAGTGCTTATCATGCCATTTTGGGCAGGCCAGCTTACGCGCGCTTCATGGCTCGACCATGTTACGTGTACCTCAAACTGAAGATGCCTGGCCCTAAAGGGGTAATCACTGTTACAGGCAATCGGAAGAAGGCAGAAGAGTGCTTTCAGAAAGGCTCAAAGAATGCAGATGCTCAGATGGCAGTGGTCGAGCTGCAAGAGTACCAAAAGACTGCCGATCCGAGTGAATTGCTACGGGCCAAGAAGCCTGCTTCAGAGTCAGCTTTTCAGTCGACCGGCGAAACAAAGACGGCTCACATTCACCCGACCGACCCCGACACTGCTCCGACTCACATCTCAACGATGCTCGACTCCAAATAGGGAGAAGCGCTCATCCAGTTCCTCCGTGAGAACTGGGACATCTTCGCATGGAAGCCTTCTGACATGCCTGGAGTTCCCAGGGGGCTGGCTGAGCACCGTCTGCGAGTTGACCCGAAGTTCAAGCCTGTGAAAGAACATCTTCGACGGTCCGCCGTCCAGGCTTAGCTGCAGCCCAGTGCTCGCCTAAGTGTTTAAAAATCCTACCGAGTGAAGAGCAAACCTCCCACTCGGGGGCTTAGCTGCAGCCCGGTGCTCGCCTAAGTGTTTAAAAATCCTACCGAGTGGAGAGCAAACCTCCCACTCGGGGGCTTAGCTGCAGTCCAGCACTCGCCTAAGTTCTCTCACTTAGAGACTTAGCTGCAGTCCGGCACTCGCCTAAGTTTGAAAAATCCTACCGAGTGGAGAGCAAACCTCCCACTCGGGGGCTTAGCTGCAGCCCGGTGCTCGCCTAAGTGTTTAAAAATCCTACCGAGTGAAGAGCAAACCTCCCACTCGGGGGCTTAGCTGCAGTCCAGCACTCGCCTAAGTTCTCTCACTTAGAGACTTAGCCGCAGTCCGGCACTCGCCTAAGTTTGAAAAAATCCTACCGAGTGAAGAGCAAACCTCCCACTCGGGGGCTTAGCTGCAGTCCAGCACTCGCCTAAGTTCTCTCACTTAGAGACTTAGCCGCAGTCCGGCACTCGCCTAAGTTTGAAAAAATCCTACCGAGTGAAGAGCAAACCTCCCACTCGGGGGCTTAGCTGCAGCCCAGTGCTCGCCTAAGTGTTTAAAAATCCTACCGAGTGAAGAGCAAACCTCCCACTCGGGGGCTTAGCTGCAGCCCAGTGCTCGCCTAAGTGTTTAAAAATCCTACCGAGTGAAGAGCAAACCTCCCACTCGGGGGCTTAGCTGCAGCCCAGTGCTCGCCTAAGTGTTTAAAAATCCTACCGAGTGGAGAGCAAACCTCCCACTCGGGGGCTTAGCTGCAGTCCAGCACTCACCTAAGTTCTCTCACTTAGAGACTTAGCTGCAGTCCGGCACTCGCCTAAGTTTGAAAAAATCCTACCGAGTGGAGAGCGATCCTCCCACTCGGGGGCTTAGCTGCAGTCTGGCACTCGCCTAAATTCTCTCGCTTAGAGACTTAGCTGCAGTTCGGCACTCGCCTAAGTGTTTAAAAATCCTACCAAGTGGAGAGCAAACCTCCCACTCGGGGGCTTAGCTGCAGCCCAGTGCTCGCCTAAGTTCAAGACTCGACCCAATCCGCGAGTCGACTGCTAACTCCCCCTTCGGAATTGCGCCGCAAATACAAGGTCATTCCGAGTGAAGATCAAGTTCCACTCGACGAATCAAACCATGAAGATGCCCAACGAGAAATCAATTTCGGATAAAGCCTAAAAGGTCCCAGACCTCAAAGTACTCGAGCCCGCGGCTCGACAAAGTTTAACTGTTACAAGTCCACTCGGCATCCCGAGGCAAATTTAAGGCAGAGTTTAACGGTTACAAATCCACTCGGCATTTCGAGGTAAATTTAAAGTTTTTCACTCCTCAGGAGGAGGACTGGAAGGGGCGACGAACTCATCCAAGTCGATCCCGTCGGCAATACGGGTGGCAGCGGCGATGAAGGTCTCCATGAAGTCTTGAAAGCTGTGCTTCTTTGTATTTGCAACTTGGATGGCTGCCAGCTTTTCTTCTCGCGCCTCCTTGCAATGGACGCGGACCAGAGACAGAGCGACATCAGCACCGCATCTAGCAGAAGATTTCTTCCATTCCGCCACTCGACCTGGGACTTCGTTAAGTCAAGCCATCAGAGACTCGAGGTCGTTCTGAAGCATCCTCCCAGGCCAGAGTGATGTGTCGATCCGCGACATTGCAACTTTCAGCCAAGCCAGATAATCAACGACGCTGGTAACACGAGACTCCAGTCGGAGCACGTTCATGGCAGCCTCGTCCTTCACGAGAGAATTGGCGGGATCCAAGCCTGGCTCCACTCGACCGGTTTCCTCTTTGAAGTTCTGGCAGAATTCTGCGAACACGATTCAAGAATAAGACAGTGGCCGTACACGGGCTCGGCAACTACAAGACAGTCAGGTTGGAATAATTACCTTCGAGCATGACGAACAGCTTCTTGGCGAGCCCTCCGAGATAAGCCTCTAGATCTTTCGCCTTCCCCGCCAGCTCGCCTGCCTTGTCGTGCAGAGCCATCTTCTCCTTCTTCAGTCGACTGGCATCTCGATTAGCTGTCTCAAGAGCAGCTTTCAGTCTGGAGTTCTCCTCTTCAAGAGTCCCGACCGAAGCCAGCTTCTCTTCTGCGAGCTTCGTTTTGCTCGAGGCCTCCTTCAGCGCTTCTGCAAGGTCTTGATCCTTCTTCTTCAGAGCCTCCTCCAGTTTATCTGCGGCGCGTCGAGTGGAACCAACATCAAGAATGGACAGGAAAGAAAAGCCACCTGTTAAGAATGGAGAACCTCACCAGCCATACCTTTTGCCTCTTCTTGCGCCTTCTTCAAATTCTCCTGAGCAAGCTGCAAGTTAAGGTTGAGCTGGATCTGCTGATTCTCCAACTTGGTATAGCGAGCTACAAGTTCGCAAGATTTCTGCAAAAAGAAAAATCAGTCGATAGACGTCCAAGATAAGTTGCTTCCGAGTAACTCAGAGACAATGATGACGTTTCTAAGACCACAGCCGAATCAAAAATATTCGACAGTAGTCTCGGGGACTACACCCAGTGGGTGCACTCAGCGTGCCCCCACTGGTTTAAAAAAAAAGAGAAAAAGTTGACTGCCCGCAGTCGACCGGATACAGTTCCACTCGACCTGGCCCGACCAAACCGAGTGAAGAAATACAGCTACAGCAACACAATGTAAAGACTACAGTCGACTGCCAGCAGTCCACCGTAGTCTCGGGGACTACACCCAGTGGGTGCACTTAGTGTGCCCCCACTTGTCCAAGGATTGGCAGACACACCCAGTGGGTGTACGGATACAAAGATCTTCGGAAAAGAGACTCTCCAAACAGCATATCATAACAGACCAAGTGTTGAGTCGACTGACCTGGACGTTGCTCTGAAGAGCCGAACTCGCGTCATAGGCTGCTTGGCTGGCCTCCCGAGCCATCTTCACTTGCTCCATCATGATCCCCGCCTGGCGTATAGCCTCCTTTGCAGCAGCCGCTTGGTCCTCAGGGACGGGGTATGTGGCAAAAAGCGAAGACGGATCCGCAGTCGACGACGAGGGCCGCGCACTCGCCAGAGGAACGGCGAAGGTCACTGAAGCCCGAGTGGCATCACCACCATCCCGAGCCTCGGCCTCGGACGCCGGAGCGGATTGGTGGGGGGTCTTGTCAGTCGACGCCCTCTTGTGCCTCCTCACTCTCAACGGTTCGTTGTCTTCATCGTCCGGGAGGTCGATAACATGAGGAGGAGCTACAAGGAAAACATTCAATCGACCAGAGTCGCGATAAAGGTTCAGTCAACTCAAAGGCAGGACGTCAGCAATCGTACCAGGGTTGGAGGTAACAGCGTCCTCCATCTCTTGGTCGTCGTTCCTGGCGGAGACCTCAGAAGTAGCACCGCTGCAAATCTCGAAAGTCAATCAGTTGGCTCAGTGAATCGACCAAGGATCCGTCCACGGCCGACAAAGGAAAGCAAGTCTTATTATTACCCGGAAATGGTAGGAACAGCTATCTTCATCTTGGGCAGAGCCTTGGGCGGCTTGGATGGCGTCGCTCGTGGATGCTTGGGAGCCCTCCCAGTCGGCGGAGGAGAAGAAATCCGAGGGCGTTTCGACGACTGCCCAACAGGAGCAGTCGCCTTGCCACGTTCCCGCGCTGGATCGTGGGTGAGCTTGGATCGCCCCTCCGGACGGGGAGGTTCAACCTCCTCCTGCTCCCCTTCGCTGGAGAAGATGTCGTCGCCTCCCTCTCCCTCACTGTCGGACTCCCACTCGCCTTGGTCGTCCCCGCTCTCGCCTCCGCTCGCCTCCCCTTCCTCAGTCGACCCCTGTGCCCCTTTGGGTGTCGAGTACATCTCGGTGGTCGCCTGAAAAACAATAGACAAGAAGAAAGTCAATCGACTTATTCAAAAAAGACCAATATAGAAGACAAGATATCAGTCGGGAGCACAAAGACATACCTGGTCCACCTCATACGAGTTGTCGAGTGGGGTTACCCTCCTGGCTCCTCGGGGGTTGTCTTTGTTCCCCGTGATGCTCGACAGCCACCCCTCCACCATCTCGTCGGTGACCTCCTCCGGGTGGACCCGAGTGGTGTCGTCAAGACCCGAATACAGCTACATCGGGTGGTCGCGGGCCTGGAGCGGTTGGATGTGCCTTTGAAGAAAGACCTCCAGCAGGTCCATACCAGTCACGCCCTCGCGGACAAGTTCAACCACTCGACCTGCCAACACCTTGACTTGGGCCTTTTCCTCCGGCGCGACTTTCAGAGAGGCAGGCTTCTCGGCTCGGTCGAGGGAAAAAGGAGGAAGACCAGTCGACTGTCCGGGGGTCGCCTCGTCCTTGCAGTAGAACCAGGTCGACTGCCAGCCACGAACCGACTCCGGAAAGGTGATAGATGGAAAACAACTCTTCCCCCTCGTCTGGATCGCCAGGCCCCCGCACAGCTGGATCACCTGCGTCCTCTCGTCACTCGACTTAGCCTTCTTGACCGATTGAGAACGGCAGGTAAAGATGTGTTTGAAAAGTCCCCAATGGGGTCGACAACCCAAGAAAGCCTCACACATGGAGATGAAAGCAGTAAGGTAGATAATGGAGTTGGGAGTGAAGTGGTGGAGCTGCGCTCCGAAGAAATTCAGGAAACTCCGGAAGAAAGGATGGGGCGGAAGAGAAAACCCTCGGTCGATGTGGGTGGCTAGGAGCACGCACTCACCGTCGCAGGGTTGAGGTTCGATCTCTCCCCCCGAAAGACGCGCAGCTTCATGGGGAATGACTCCCCCCTCGACCATGTCGTCGAGATCCTCTTGCCGGAGCACCGACGGCATCCAGTCGCCCTGGATCCAACCTTTGGGCAGAGCGGTCCTAGAGGAAGATCCGCCCCGAGCTGACCTCTTCCCTTTCCCCGCTGCCGCCGCCTTCTTCGAGCGCTCCAGAGCGGAGGTCTTGCTCTTCGTCATCATCGCCGGCGAAGTCTCGCACGGGCCTGCTGCGCTGGGGCGGGAACGGAGGTGGCGGAAGGACTTGCGAAGGGAGAGAGGCAGAAGAAAGGAGGAGAAGAGAGCGCACTGCTTGGAAACCCCGAGCCGGCGATTTATAAGGGACCGCTCCCGAGTGGCTGACTGGTAGGCCCTGGCTATCCAGTCAAATCCCGCATCAGACACGCGCGCAGTACGTGGCGAAAAAGGCGACGCGGGGATCGAGGAGCTTCCGCTTTATCGCTTTTGATTACTGCGGCCGCTCCCGTCCTGCGCGCTTCTCAAAATCCAAATCCCGCGACATCCGCGGGCCACAAAAACGACTTGTCAAAACAGAAGACCCCGATCGCGCCGGCGCTTGGTATGTCACAAACAAAGAAATTCACTCGACGAAAGGCCTGGAATGGATCAAGGCGACTGAAAAAGGTTGGCAACGTCATCCGTGACGATTGACCCAAAACAAGGCGCTCACGTAGCCCGAAGAACCAGTCGGAAAGATCTCCAACTCTTTCCCCACTCTAACCTCGATCCATTCGGGGGCTAATGATGAAGACATGTACCTAGGGTAGGGACACGGACCTGACCAAAGGGTCTCACCCTAGGACACCCCTAGGAGAAGTCACCTTTTCCTCGACTCGAAGGTATCCCACTCGACGGGTTCAAGACACTCGACCAAGAAGCTATCACTCGACCATGAAGCTAGCCACTCGACCGGAGTCACTCCGCAGGCAAACGGTCGGGTATTAAGTAGTCTTTATGGTCATTATAACACTTTACTAGGGGCATTACCAGTAACGCCCAACCTTAAATGTACCTTAAACCTTGCATTACTGAGGGCAGGAGAGGGCCGACGAACTCTATATAAGCCACCCCCCTCCTCAGTATGAAGGGTTCGCACCCCTGTATCCATACACGCATAATCCAGTCGACCGCCTCCGGGCTCCGAGACGTAGGGCTATTACTTCCTCTGAGAAGGGCCTGAACTCGTAAAACCTCGCGTGTAACAACTTCCCAATAGCTAAGATCTAGCCTCTCCATATTCACCCCCCTACATCACTGTCAGAGTTAGAACCACCACACCACCACCTTTGCTTACCTGTTTCGCACTCCGACACGTTTTGTCACTTCGAACTTTGAGAATTTGAGTTGCGGTTCCGTGTCCTTTTGTGTTTCGGCTATCTAGGTACAGTTCGACATCAACATCACCGCCGCTCATCTTCGCCATGGACGCGTCATCAACAACGACCATGTCGACTACATCTTGGTTTTCATGCCACCATTTTGACACCATACTGTAAGCGAAAACGGTAACCTCTTCTTGGTATCGTGATACATCATTCTTGCCATTACATTGATAGCCATCACAACCTTACTCCTTTGCGCCGCTTACCCATCGAGACTAGCCTTTGAGTATTGCCGGCAACGAGACTTGTGCACATTAGTGATCATACTTCCCATAGCATACATACATCATTGTTGCATATCTTGGTATCATCTCTTGTGTCACAAGGTTGTCATCGCATACACAATTGCTATCTTGGTTCGTGAAGCATTGCATGAGAAAAGAGCTCAAACAAGCTTTTAAGCAACAGGGAAAGATAAGCAAAGTGCTTTTAAGCAAGCACCATAGCATCATACAACATTAAGATTGTCATACTAGATCATCTTGGATCATATCATAGAAACACCTTGCATAGAGCATACTTGGGATAGCAGTCGTTGAATTTTTGCTTAGTAGGTTGTGCACAAGTCTTGTATCCGCCTATTGTGCAATCGTGCTAGCATCACTCTAGTGTTGTGCAATAAGAGCATTTTTGTGGATTCCACATTTTGGCTCATCCTTGGTTGCACGACCCCACTTATCTTTTTGCGTGTGTGTTTCCGTGTAACTTACATTGCTTGGTCTACTTGTTGCATTGCGAACTTGCGAATCTTTTCCAACATTATTGAAGCTCACTTACAATTGCATCAAATTTTGTGCCATCATCCTAACCAAGCTCCACCATAAGATTTTACTTGTGTAGGTGTGAGAAACCGACAAGAATTGGTACCAATTGTGCTATTTCCTTGTCCACATTGGAGTGATCATTGATCCACTTTCAACTTCGATCAAGGTACATTTGGTATTCGTTCTTCTCTTTCTATCACTCACATATTTTCTCTTGGAATGATTGATAGGCCAAGTACTTATACCAACCCACTCTTCATTGAGCACGACGACGACATGAACTCCTACGTCACCAAGAGCCACCTCTTTGGTGCACAACGTGCTTTGCATCAAGAGCAACAAGCAATGAGTGAACGCATCAACAACCTCGCCGCCGACTTGCGACTCTCCGAGCAACGTACAAGGGACTACTTCGACCACAAGCTCGACGATCACAAGCAAGAGAACGACGCAAGAATGGACGAGATTCATGCTTTGTTGCTCAACCGCTCTTCTTCCACTTTGTCCTCATCAAGACGGAGCCGCTCAAGTCGACACTCCGATTTCACCCTCTCTGGCTCAAGTACACCGACATGGAACACTCTTCGACGTGCCGCGCGCAATGATCGTCACGCAAGCCTCAATCCTCTACGCGACACCGACTCGCAAGAGCAACGTCAACGGCAAACCCAAGTGGCTTTCACGCTAGAACGAGAAAGGCAACGACAACGCCAACATGAAGCGGAAGAGCAAGCACGTCTACACCAAGAAGCACAAGACGTCGAGGCACAACGTCAAGAGCAACAATTGCGAGATGCTCAAGCACTTGAGGCGCAACAAGCCCTCCAAGATTCAAGTCGAGCCGTAGCCAACCGAGGCCGACAAGCTCGTGAACATGAAGAAGCACTTCGCGAAGAAGCTCACGAACGAAGATTTCAAGCTCGCGTGCATCGTCAAGTTCCTCAAGTTCCTCCTCGAGCCTGACAAGCTCCTCCACAAGCTCGCCAAGACCATCAAGTTCACTAAGAGTGACACGAGCTTGACAATCATCAACAACATGGACGTCATCATCCCCGACCCCAACACAATGAAGAGCAACACTACGGCAAGCTAAAATTCACCATGCCCAAGTTCTATGGAAGCAACGACCCTGAAGAGTATCTTTCATGGGCATTGAAGGTCAACAAAGTCTTCCATTTGCACAACTATGAAGAAGAGAAGAAGATCGCGATGGCATCCCTTGAGTTCCAAGACTATGTCCTCATTTGGTGGGAACAAGTTATCGAGCGCCGAGAGGCAAGAGGTGAACCACCCATCACTACTTGGGCGCAAATGAAGGATGTCATGAGAGCGTGCTTTGTGCCTACCTACTACAACCGCGACCTCTTCAAGAAACTTCAACTACTCAAGCAAGGAACCAAGAGCGTTGAAGAGTACTACAAGGAGATGGAGATTGTCATGATAAGAGCCAATGTCACGGAAGATGATGAGCAAACAATGGCAGGTTTCTTGAATGGACTCAACCATCCTATCAAGAAGATTGCCGACTTCCAACCATACTCAAACCTCATCGAGCTAGTGCATCAAGCTACCAAAGCGGAACGTCAAGTGCAAGGTGATTACAAGTATGCCAAGTTCTCATCCAAGTCATACAGCTTCTCCAACACCCAAGCTTCAACGAATCCAACACCGTCTACCAAGCCTTCTACAAGCAACATCAACTAGTCAAGTTACAAGAAAGCTTCGTCAACTCCAAGTCATCCTCCTACTACAAGCAACTTCAAGCCGAGAGCTTCGTCATCATCAACCCCCACCGATGAGACCGTCAAGACAAGTTCCTTCAAATGCTTCACATGCGGAGGCCGAGGCCACAAGTCCTATGAGTGCACCAACAAGCGGACCATGATTCTCAACGACGATGGCACTTACGACTAAATGAGTGAAGGAGAAATGGAAGCCCTTGAGCAAGTCACCATGCACCGACAAGTGAACGATGAAGAAGAACAAGTCTTTTGCGATGAAGATTCAAGTCCCGCTCTTGTTGTCTCCAAGGTCTTGACTCTCCAACATTACCAAGAAGAAGACCAACGATGCCACATCTTTCATACCAAGTCCGGCATCAATGGACGATCCGTCAAGGTCATCATCGATGGAGGAAGTTGTCATAACCTCGCAAGTGAAGAGCTTTGCTCCAAGCTCCAATTGCCCAAGACGAAGCACCCACATCCCTACAAAGTTCAATGGCTTAGCGACTCCGGCACTCTCCAAGTCGAGCATCAAGTACAAGTCTCCTTCAAAATTGGCGCCTACGAAGACACCTTGGAGTGCGACGTCGTTCCAATGACCGTTTGCCACCTTCTTCTTGGACGCCCATGGCAATTTGATAGATGTGTCATCCACAACGGCCGAACGAACCACTACATCTTCAAGATGAAGGGAAAGGAGTACGTACTTTGACCCATGTCTCCAAGCCAAGTGATCATCGACAAGAAAGGCACCCATCGTGGAGAGAATAGTGAGAGAGCGAGCCACCAAAAAGAGAGTGAGCGCCACAAGCCCAAATCGAGCGCCTCCATGATGAGCGAAAAGAAAAACTTAGTCCTATTTTCCACCAAAAGTGAGATAAGAGGAGTGTGTGAGAACCCATCTAGTGTCCTACACTATGTCCTTTTGTGCAAGGACAACGCACCAAACGCTAACATCTCTCACGCTCTACCTTTAGTGTTGTCTTCTCTTTTGCAGGAATTTCAAGATGTTTTCCCGGATGAGCTACCTCCGGAACCACCTCCACTACGAGGCATCGAGCACCACATCGACCTCATCCCCGAAGCACCTCTTCCGAACAAAGATCCCTACTGCGTCAACCCCGAAGAAACCAAAGAAATACAAAGGCAAGTAAAGCATCTCATAGACCATGGACACGTGTGTGAAAGTTTGAGCCCTTGTGTCGTCCCGGTCATTCTTGTGCCAAAACGAGATGGTAGCTTTCGCATGTGCTCCGATTGTAGACCTATCAATGCTATTACCGTTCGCTATAGGTATCCCATTCCACGCCTTGATGATATGCTTGATGAACTTAGTGGTGCCACTATATTTTCCAAAATTGATCTTAAAAGTGGTTACTATCAAATCCGCATACAAGAGTGTGATGAATGGAAATCCGCTTTCAAAACCAAGTCTGGGTTGTATCAGTGGTTAGTCATGGCTATGGGTCTATCGGAAGCACCGGGTACTTTTATGCATCTTATGAATCATGTCTTTTGCCCTTACATTGGTGTGTTTGTTGTGGTCTACTTCGATGATATCCTTGTTTATAGCAAATCTCTTCAAGATCATGTCACCCATGTTCGAACCGTTTTGCAAACTCTTCGAAACGAGCATCTCTTTGCTAACATGGAAAAGTGCCTTTTTGGCGTTGATAAGCTCATTTTCTTGGGTTTTGTTGTATCTTCTAAGGGTGTTCATGTAGACGAGTCCAAGATCAATGCTATTAAGACTTGTCCCCAACCAACCAACTTGCAACAAGTGCGTAGCTTTATTGGCCTTGCGGGTTTCTATCATCGCTTTGTGAAAGATTTTAGCACAATTGCTTCGCCTTTGCATGCTTTGAGCAAGAAAAACGTGCCTTTTGTTTGGGGACGATCCCAAGATATCGCTTTCAATGAGCTTAAGAACTTGCTTACTCATACTCCCTTGCTTGCCTTACCCAACTTTGACAAACCCTTTGAGATTCATTGCGATGCTAGCGGTAATGGCATAGGAGGTGTGTTAGCGCAAGAGAAGCGCCCCATAGCTTACTTTAGTGAGAAACTTTCCGGAGCGCAACTCAATTACCCCATCTATGACAAAGAGCTTTATGCTTTAGTGCGAGTTTTGCATGAATGGGAACACTATCTCCGCCCTCATGAATTCATCATTCATACCGATCATGAAACGCTCAAGTACATTAAGGGTCAAACCAAGTTGAACAGGCGTCATGCTAAATGGAGTGAGTTCATTGAGTATTTTCCTTATGTCATCAAGTACATCAAAGGTAAGGAAAACGTTGTGGCGGACGCTCTTTCCCACATATGCATGCTTATCACTCAACTTGAATTGTATGTTATTGGCTTTGAGCACATAAAAGACTTGTATGAGCATGATCCTACTTTTGCTATTCCTTATGCCAAATGTTTGACGCATACATCTTGGGAACGCTATTACATCAAAGATGGATATCTTATGAGAGCTAACAAGCTTTGCATCCCTGAGTCTTCTCTTCGTTTGTTGCTTTTGCAGGAATCTCATGGAGGAGGCTTAATGGGACATTTTGGACGCGACAAGACTTTTGCTACGCTCTCCAAGAACTACTATTGGCCCAAGATGTTTTGCGACGTCAACCGCTTCACCAACCGATGCTCTACATGCCGCAAAGCTAAGTCAAAAGCTCAATCCCATGGCCTTTACATGCCTCTCCCAATTCCATATCAACCATGGGAAGATATTAGCATGGACTTTGTACATGGATTGCCTAGGACTAGAAATGGGAAGGATTCGGTATTCGTCGTTGTGGACCGCTTCTCTAAGATGGCACATTTCAATGCTTGCAACAAGGTAGATGATGCTTCACATGTTGCCAATCTCTTTTGTAGGGAAATATTGCGTCTACATGGAGTGCCAAAGACGATCGTCTCGGACCGCGACGTCAAGTTCCTTAGCTACTTTTGGAAGACCCTATGCGCCAAGCTCGGAATCAAGCCACTCTTCTCCACGGCATATCATCCACAAAACGACGGCCAAACAGAGGTGACCAACCGCACACTCTCCGCTCTACTTCGAGTACTCATCAAGAAGAACATCAAGGAGTGGGAGGAGTGTCTACCTATCGCCGAGTTCGCCTACAACCGAGCAAAACACTCAACAACTGTCAAGTCCCCCTTCAAGGTCGTCTACGAATTCAACCCATTGTCACCATTGGACATTCTTCCCCTACCACTCCAAGAGCGCATCGATTTGGATGCAAGTGCACGTGTGAAACATCTCAAGAAGGTGCATGCAGATACAAGGCATACCATCGAGCGCCAATTACAACGACTTGCGACCAAGCTCAACATCAACAAGCACCCTATGGTATTCAACCTTGGAGATCTTGTGTGGCTACACCTTCACAAGGAACGCTTCCCCAAGAACGCAAGTTCAAACTTCGACCACGAGCAGATGGACCCTTCAAGGTGCTTGCACGCTACAACAACAACACATACAAGATCGACATTCCACGCGACAAGTACTCCGTGAGCGACATCTTCAACGTCAAAGATCTCTCTCCCTACCATGGTGATGAAGAATTTGATCCAAGGACGGATCTTCCCCAAGGGAGGGGAGATGATGCAGAGCATCCCAAGGTCATCCCCATGGACCTACCATCGTCTCACCAAGTGCCTAGCGGACCCATGACACGAGCACGTGCAAGAGCTCTCGAAACCAAGGTGACATCTCTCCTCTCACAAGTTCACTTCGATGCACATGAGACATGGCTACTACCTCAAACGGAGACATTGTGCATTCTTAGGTATCAAGGAGTTAGCCATGAACAAGCTAAGGAGCAAGGACAATTAGAAGAGGAAGATGGACATGAAGATGGAGAAGAAGAGGAGCTACGGAAGAAGTCCCAGCCACCAGACGACCGGTCGGGACCGGACGTCCGGAGCCTGAAGCTCCAGCCGAACCCCAGCGAGCGAACGTCTGGCCCGGACCGGACGACCGGTGCCCCTGCACCCGAGCCAAGCGAGCGGGCGTCCGACGCCACCGGATGTCCGGCGACCGGACGACCGGCCACTTCCGGAAATCCGCTACACCAGCATCCGAGCCAGAACGAGCGAACGACCGACGCTTACCGGACGTCCGGCCGCCCATGAGCCACCGGACGGCCGGTACCTGTCTGTGCACAGGATTCGGGCCGAGGCCCATGTACCCCCTCACTTCGTCCCCATTTGCACTAAGACTATAAATAGACCTCCTATTCATCCTAGCTAGGGTTAGCATCGGTTTAGCTCATATTTAGAGATAGAGCATTGCACATCGGATCTACCCCACGAGAGAGACCGCGGCCCCTCTTCAGAGAAGATCCCTTTTGATTCAAGACCCCTCTAAGGGAAGATCCCCTTTGATTCAAGACCCCTCTAAGGGAAGATCCCCTTGTGGATTCAAGACCTCCTCACGGAGAAGACTGGCTACCTTTTGTATCGTCCCTAGTTGACCGTGTACCGTGTGATCTCATATGTACTCGGGGATCTAGCACATGTGTGACTATTTCTTGTTGGTTTAGTGTTTCTCTCGTGTTTTCCCTGTGTTTTCCCTCGTTTCCCTCCTCGTGTTCTTCGTGTTCATCGCGGTACCATCTCCTTTCGTGAAAGATCGGCCGATTAGGGTTCTACCCTACATCATATCCTCCCAAGGAACACTAGGTATAGGCAAAGGCATATATAAACCATGAGGACTGAGTCATGACTTAGCTTTTTGACATGTAGTGCAGCGAGTAACAAAACGCTCAACATCCCGTCTCATCTTTTGCCAAAAGAAATGTGTATCAAGTATATCCTCCGTCTTCTTGACGCCAAAGTGTCCCATTAATCCTCCTCCATGCGCCTCCTGCAACAACAAAAGACGAACGGAGCTAGCTGGAATGCATAGCTTGTTAGCACGAAACACAAATCTATCATTAAGATCAAACTTGTTCCAAGTTCTCCCTTCCTTACAATTCTGCAATACATCTTCAAAATCAGCATCATGCACATATTGATCTTTGATGGCCTCCAAACCAAATATTTTAAAGTAAAGTTGTGAAAGCATAGTATAACGACGAGACAATGCATCAACAATAACAGTTTTGCTTGACTTTTAATGTGTTCCAAAGATTCATGATCAGAATGTATAACAAATTCCTTGGGCCATAAATAAGGTTGCCATGTTTCTAAGGTCCGAACAAGAGCATGTAATTCCTTATCATAAGTAAAGTAGTTCAGACTAGGCCCACTCAATTTTCGAGAAAAGTATGCAACGGGTTTGCCATCTTATAATAAAACACCTCCTAATCCAATTCCACTAGCATCACATTCAAGCTCAAAAGTCTTATTAAAATCAGGAAGTTGGAGTAAAGGAGCATGTGTCAACTTATCTTTCAATACCGCGAAGGCTTCTTCCTGTGCGGTACCCCAAACAAAAGGCACATCCTTCTTTGTAAGCTCGTTGAGAGGTGCAGCAATGGTGGTGAAATCTCTCACAAAACGCCTATAGAAACCAGCGAGGCCAAGGAAACTCCTCACTTGTGTGACCGTTTTGGGTTGCGGCCAACTCTCAATAGCTTCAGTCTTGGCTTTATCAACTTCAATTCCCTGTGGAGTAGCAACATAGCCAAGAAAAGATACTCGGTCGGTGCAAAAAGTGCACTTTCCAAGGTTACCAAACAAACATGCATCACGTAGAGCAATAAAAACAGCACGTAAATGTTCCAAATGTTCCTCCAAAGATTTACTATAAATCAGTATATCATCAAAATAGACTACCACAAATCATCGAATGAAAGCATGTAAAACTTCGTTCATTAACCTCATGAAAGTACTAGGTGCATTAGTTAATCCAAAAGGCATGACTAACCACTCATATAAACCAAACTTAGTTTTAAATGCAGTTTTCCATTCATCTCTCAATTTCATACGAATTTGATGGTATCCACTACGCAAATCAACTTTGGAGAATATTGTGGAGCCACTCAATTCATCAAGCATATCATCTAGCCTAGGAATAGGATGACAATAACGAATAGTAATATTATTAATGCCTCTATAATCAACACACATACGCGATGTACCATCCTTTTTCGGCACTAGAATTATAGGAAAAGCACAAGGACTAAGGGATTCACGTTTATATCCTTTATCGAGCAGCTCCTAGACTTGACGCATAATCTCCTTCATCTCCTCTAGATTGATATGGTATGGTGCATGGTTGGGTAGCGAAGCACCGGGAATTAAGTCAATCTGATGCTCAATCCCTTAAATAGGTGGTATTCCCGGTGGCACGTCTTGTGGAAAGACGTCAGCGAACTCCTGCAAAATGTTAGTAACAACAAGAGGCAAAGAGGAAGGCACATCCTCGAATGGAAATAATGCCTCTTTGCACACAGAAGCATAGAAAACAGATTTGCTGAAATCTAGATCATCAATATCAGATTTGGTGGCAAGTAAACATGCACTTTTCAATTTAATTTCAGAAGCAACATTAGATGGTTTATTATTAGGCTTCATGTGTTACTCAAATTCTTTTGCTACAATCTGATTTTCACTCTTGTTTTTCTCCTGTTTTGCTTTATTAGCTCTATTAGTATCATCTTTCAAAATGGAATCAGGAGTCATAGGAAGCAAAGTAATATTTTTATCCTTATGAAAAAGAGTATACTGATTGTTTCTACCATGGTGTACAGAATTTTTATCAGATTGCCATGGTCTACCAAGTAATAAGGAACATGCTTGCATAGGTACCACATCACAATCAACATAATCAGCATATGTAGAGATACTAAAATGCACACAAACAGTATGTGTTACCTTAACCTTGCCGCTGTTGTTGAACCATTGGATGTAGTAAGGATGTGGATGTGGTCTTGTGGTGAGAGATAGCTTCTCCACCATCTCCATGCTAGCCAAGTTATTGCAGCTCCCTCCATCTATGATGACGCAAACAGAACGTTCGTTCACAACTCCCTCTGTATGGAACAAATTATGCCTCTGATTTTGCTCAGCTTGTGTGACCTGCACACTCAAAACACGTTGAGCAACTAAACATTCTTACCCGTAAGCGTCTTCAGGAGCCATGTATTGCGTCTCATGATAAGAATCATCTCCATCGTGTTCTTCACATGTAATAAGAGCCAAAGTCTCCTCATCATAGTCACTAGCGGACTCATACCCACCATCCTCAGTAGCAATCATCACACGCTCAGATTTGCATTTTCTCGCATAATGACCTCTTCCCTTACAACGACGACAAATAATATCACTTGTGTGCCCTGTTGATGCCATGGAAGAAGAAGAGCTCTGTACAGGCCCGACAGGTGTGCTCTTGGTAGATAGGGGTGGTTGTGCCTGCTTTCTCGTATCACGGCTGGAGGTGGCAGCTGATGGAGGTGCCGATGCAGTAGAATGTGTGGAAGTAGAGGATGCACGCGGTGTCCATGAGGAAGGTCGACCTACAGAATAGTTAGTTCGTGCCAATGCCTGTCGATCTTGCACTTCACGTCCAGCTTTACAAGCAAGATAAATGAGTGATATTATTATACTCCTTATACTCTAGAATGGTCTGAATCTCTCTATTTAATCCACCCATAAAACATGCAAGCATAGCTTCATTATCCTCAACAATACCACATCTAATCATGCGAGTTTGTAATTCCTGATAATATTCCTCTACGAATTTTTTTCCTTGTCTTAAACGCTGCAATTTTTGAAGTAATTCATGTTGATAATATGGTGGAACCCAATGAGTACGCATAGCAATTTTCAAAGCAGCCCAAGTAGTTGGAATATTATTCGGATATAATCTACGATGTTCAGACCACCACACACAAGCTAAACTAGTGAAAGCACAAAGTGCAGCAGCAACACGTCTCTCCTCGGGATATTCTAAACATGTAAAACGTTGTTCGGTTTCTAACTCCCAAGGAAGATATATATCAGGAACGTATCTACCCTCAAATGGTGGAATATTCAATTTCATTTTAGGGAGATGGTCATGATCTTGTACCTGAGGGGGAGCCCTACCATTATGATTATTTGCATGTGGACGACCTGGTGGTTGTGGTGCTGGTGGTTGCACGTAGTTCTGATTTTGATCAACCTCATCCTCATAATCTCCCACATAATCATCCTCCTTGTCATCGGCAACAGGAGCCACAGAAGTATCAACAGCAGCACCAATAGTTTGGCTAGGTGCAAGGGGGACACGGCTTGCTCGACGGAGGGCTGTTTCGCGACGTGGAGGTAGTCATCGTCGTCGTCGTAGTAGTAGAGGTGCGTTAGGTGCAGCCGGTGGTGGTGGTGGAAGACGTGCGAGCAATTCATTAAACTTGTTATCGAGCTTTGTTTCGAACTTCTTCTCCATGCCATCTATCTTCTCCATGGCCTCTTCAAATCTGTTTAGCACATCTTGCACCTGTCCACTCATCATTTGCTGAAATTTATCATGCAACTCCTTATTCATCATGATCTCCCAGTCAGTCTCATCGGCTTGTGATCCTACCATGGTTAGCAGCAATAGAAACACACAAGAATATGATCCTATAGACTACTAATAGGAGGTGGTGGTGGGTGTCACAAATCCGTCAAGCAAATCTCAAATTCTTAACAGTTCTTACCCAGCAGTAGGCGGTGATCGGCAACCGTCATAGTCAAAACTCTCAAAGCTTGGATAGAGCAATTACCAGGGAGAGTCAAACGCATGACGTAGATGTATGTGGAGCTGGGAAGGCTTATAATATGGTAGCAAAAAGGGTCAGCAATACTCAATTCAGAGATGCAAAGTTGAATAAATGCTCAACGGCGGTATTGTGCTGGTCTTAGGCTAGACCGTGCTAGAGACGCGAGCCTAGAACACTAACAAAATCATGGCGCTACACATAAACAAGGGAGGAGCACACTCTGAATTTTTCTCTCTCTTTTTTTTTCTTTTTTTGCACTTTTTTCCTTTTTTTGCTTCGCAACAATTTTTTTCTGAAAAAGTCTACAAATGGTCTAAAAACTGCCTAGCCAGATTTTCCAGACTTAGTTTTTTTTCGAGTTTGGAACTATTTTTCTAGTGCGGGTAGCACGGAAGTTGGAGAGTCCAACTTGGTCACGACTCGTACTATCGCGTGATCTGGAACTCAAAAATAAAGGAACAAATACATGACTCGGACTGGTGGCGGAGATGAATCTGGTGGAACTCGGACTGGTGGCAGCGATGAATCTGGTGGAACTCGGACTAGTGGTGGATATATGTTGCAGGTGGACTCGGATTGGCATGATGGCGGAGGATAGGTGGTGGCGTATATGGACTCGGATTGGCGGTGAATATGTAGTGGTGGTGTATGGCAGCGGCGATGAAGTTGGTGCGGTGGTGGTATATGGCAGCAGCGATGATGATGATGCGTTGGTGATATATGGCAGCGGCGACGTGACAACCTGTGAACAGAACTCGAAACTATAAAGGATTAGCCGCTGAAACCAGCAACTTGACACGACTATGCAACCGCAAATTCAACAAAGCAAATACAGAAAAGATTATGCAAAGGCTCAGATGGGTTCGGATAGGATGAACTAACCCTAATTATTTTTTTGGCTTTTTCGTGGACTATAGGTATGAAAAAAAGACTCAATCGAAACTTCGAAAAAACTGTAAAATCTCACCGAGCAACCTGGAAATCTGATACCACTTGATAGAGGAAAAGGTGTCCCGTCTTTCGATGAGATGGTGGTGTAAGTGCATCTAGTGCCACCCCTAGTTGGTTTTGGAGTATTGACGACAAACCTGGTTGAGGGACTAATGTGTTTGTGAGAATTGCAGGATAACACAGGTAGTAGTCCCTCATTGATTCGGTTTACCTATCGGAGATGACCCCTAAAAATGTATGAAGACATTGAAGACAAAGGTGGTATGTGAAGATATTCACATTGAAGACTATGACAAGAGAAGACATCGCGTGAAGACTATGGAGCACGAAGACTTAGTTGTTTCATTGTTTCCTTTTCTTCTTTGTTGAGTCATAGGAACCACCGTACTGTTAAGTGAGGTCCCAGTGAACAAAGTCAGAGTGACTGAAGTGATGCTTAACCAAAATCCTATGTCTTCGAGCGAAGACAATGAGAGCAAATCTTATCCAGAGCTGGATGAGTCAGCTTTACTTGTAGCCCAAGTACAGTTGCCGCATGTGTTTGAAATCTGACCGTTGGAACATGTGTCAGTTCCTTAGTGACCCAGGGTCATTTCGGACAAATCAGGTCGGGTTGCCTAGTGGCTATAAATAGCCCACCCCCTACACCATAAATCGGGGATGCTCAAAGTTAGTGCACGGCTTTTGTCGTTTGAGAGCAACCCACCTTGAAGCCTTTGAGAGAGAAATCCTTGCGAGGACAAAGCCCTAAACACCCAGAGCCAAAGAGTGTTACGCATCACTGAAGTCTTCCTGTCTGTGTGATCTGAAGACTTGTTACACTTGAGGACTGTGAATCCTCCAGCCGGTTAGGTGTCGCGTTCTGAGCATCCAAGAGTCATTGTGGATCGCCGGTGAACGAAGTGTGTGAAGGTTTGGAAGTCTACCTTGAAGACTTACCAGAGTGATTGGGCGAGGACTGGGTGTCCTTAGCTCAAGGGGGAATAAGGTGAAGACACGGTCTTCTGAGTTAAATCTCAGCCTCCCTAACCAGACATACAATTGTCACAGCAACTGGAACTGGTCCAACAAATCATTGTCTTCAACAAGCCACTGGTTCTATCCTTCCCATCTCTTTATTTACAGTTGGTCCTTGTGAAGTCATTGCCTGTTTGCATTGTCCATTTGTCTTCACTGTGTAACTGTTTATTTAGATTGGTTTCATACAATCTTCCATCCTGATCCGTACTGCCTAGCTGCTATTAGTCTTTATGCTCTCACTTCATTGAATACTTGACTATGGCTTGTCTAGTGTAGTCTACCTTCCGCTACATGGTTATAGGTTCATTTCTATCATTTGTCTTCGAAACTCCCATGTTTTGAAGACTTTCATAAAAATCGCCTATTCACCCCCCCTCTAGTCGATAACTAGCACTTTCAATTGGTATCAGAGCAAGGTACTCCCTTATTCTGTGTGATTCGGTTTAACCACCTGGAGTTTTAGCTATGTCGACTGCAGGGATAATCAAAGTCTCTGCTGCGTGCCCCGTCTTCGATGGAACTGAATATCCCTACTGGAAGAACAAGATGCGCATTCATCTTGAAGATATTTATGTCGACCTTTGGTATGTCATCAAGAATGGCGTTCCCAAGGCTGGTGAAGGTGTCACCGCTGCTGATGTCAAGAAGTTCATTCAACTGGATTCCACTGCCAAGAACATCATCTGTGGTCATCTGACCAAAGGGCAGTATGGCTGTGTGAGTGCTCTGGAAACATCAAAGCTAGTCCGGGACTGGCTCTCCAAGGTCAACGAAGGCGTCTCAACCCAGAGAGATCAAAGGATCAGTGTCCTTCGCAACCTCTTCATCAGCTTCAAGAGAAACGACAATGAGAATGTTCAGCTCACGTTTGATCGCTTCACTGACATCACAAATGAGCTTCAAGCTCTTGGCGCTACTGAGATCACCAAGCATGAAATCGTCAAGACACTCCTGAGATAACTTGACAGCTCATTTGACACCCTAGCCCTGATGATTCAAGAACGCCCTGACTTTAATACACTCGATCCGTCTGACATACTTGAAAGGCTCAACACACATGAGTTTCAGCTTTCTCAGAAAAGAGATATCTACGGTCCCAACTATGGCCGAACTCGCACCTTGAAGGCAAAAGTTGTTTCCTCATCTGAAGAAGAATCTGACTGCAGTTCTGATGATCCTGAGGACATTGGAAAGGAACTTGCTATGCTTGTGAAGAAGTTCCAGAAATTCACCAAGAAGAAAGGCTTTAGAAAGTCTTCACGATCTAGCTCAAGGAATGATGAATCTTCAACTCATGACTACAAGAAGAGAACATGCCACAAGTGCAAGAAACCTGGTCACTACATCTCTGAGTGTCCGCAGTGGGACAATGAGAACAACAACAAGAAGAAGAGTAAGTAATATGATTCTGACGACAAGAAGAAGAAGAAATACTCAAAGCCTTCTTCCAAGTCTTCCTCAAAGTCTTCATCACACAAGAAGAGCTCATCTGGAAAGGCTCGTGCGTTTGTTGGCAAGGAAACGGTTTCAGAGGAGGAGTCTGCTTCTGAGGAGGCGGAGGTGGAGTCTGAGGAGGAGTCCGATTCTGGCGTTGCAAGTCTGGCTACAGCCTATGTTGCCAAGTCCATCTTCAACACTGAAGACAATGACCTCGTCACCAACACCGATGCTAATGACAAGGACAACTCCGCTCCCACCTATTGCTTCATGGCATGCGGTGCCAAGGTAAACTCACGCAATGCTCACTATCAAACATCCAGTGAAGATGACTCTGATTGTGGTTCCAAACCCAGCTACAAAACACTTGCTAAAATTGCAACTGAACAATAGAAAGCTATGGAACATATTCAAAAACTATTAGACAAAAGCGATGACCTGTTGGACGCTGAAATGACTCGATCTCAGTCCTTAATTGAAGACATAAAAAATCTTCATGTTAAGTATGAGGAACTTGAAAGTTGTCATGAAACACTCTCAACAACTCATGAAAAGCTTTCCTATGATTATCTTCAAAGGAAGCAAGAACTTGAGAAATTGAGAGCGGTTCATGAAGATCTTCAAAAGGAAAACGAGTCACTTCGCACTGAACAGATCAGTCCCGCTCAGGAAGGATTTGAACCACCATGTCTTAAATGCCTTGAGCGTGATAATGCTACTTCTGTTGCTAAATATTCTACTGCTGCTACTGTTGCAATATCTTCAACTGTTGATGTGGTAACTAACCCCTCTGCCGAGGATGCCACTGCTATTGCTGATGTAAATGCTAGGTTGAAGACATTGCTTGAAACGGGGATGTAGAAAAGTCTCAAAGGGCATCAGACACTATGTGATGTCCTCAAAAGGCAGATTCTGAATTGAAACCCTAGGAAAGAGGGTGTTGGGTTCGAAAGGAAAATGAATGCTGATGGCTCTTACTGGAAGCCTGAGCAGTACCCCAAAACCACATGGGTTGCTGCAAAGGAACCTTCAGTGGATCCATCCACCCTATCTGGCTTCACTTGTGCTAATCCTATTGTCATTGATGAATCCTTTGATGCAAACTACAAACTGTTTAAGAATCAGAATGGTGAAGTGTTTGCCAGGTATATTGGTACTAACTGCAGGAATGGGCCACCTATGAAGAAAGTCTAGGTGCCCAAAAGGTGTCTGGAGAATCTTCCTGTGAATGTCGTCATGACACCACAAGGGAAGAAGACAAACCCCAGACCACAGGCTTCATATGGTCCAAAGGCTTTATACAGACAGATGACTCACCTGAGTCACACTAACACAAATGTTTTGTAGGGAAATCATACATAGGCCTATGAATATGAGCGTGTTTCATCAACCTGCCATGTTCGTAAGACCAAGAACTACTCTGCTTATTCCTATGAGTATCATTCACCTCCTGCAAAACTATTTGCCAGGGATTCAAAGCCAAAGTTCTCAGATGCTGCACTTAGACTTATTGCTTCAAAGCCACCCTTGTAGATGTGGGTGGCTAAGAAAGCTTAACTCTCTTTTGTAGGGAAAGGTCTCCAGCCGAAAATCAAATGCATCTGAAGCTATTGCTGGGGACCTAAAACATCTTGTAGGGAGATCAAATGCCCAAATGGTCTTATTATGTATTTTGTTCCTGAGTCGCTTGCTATTTGTCCTATCAGTCCTAACCTCGATCTAAGCTTTCATAATCCACTTGCTCGTCAAATGTTTATGCTTCACAATGCTCTTCATGAAGCCTATCCCCCTAACTGCACTGTAGGGTATGACACCAGCTGCTTCAGAATGGATTATTGATAGTGGATGTACTAATCACATGACTGGCAAATGAAGTCTTCTCATGGACTCAACCTTACGTCCATCTGACAAAAGTCACATCACATTTGCTGATACTGGTAAAAGCAAGGTATTGGGTCTAGGTAGAGTTGCAATCTCAAAGGATCAGCACCTGGATAAAGTGATGCTTCTTGAATCCCTTGGTTTCAACTTAATGGTGGTCTCAATGCTTTGCGGTTTGAACATGATTGTGATATTTGGAAAATATCGTTGCCTTGTTCTAATGGAATCTGACAAGTCTCTAGTCTTTGAAGGGTATCGGAAAGATGATTTGTACATGGTAGATTTCTCAGCAGGACCACAACTTGCCGTATGTCTTCTTGGAAAAGCTTCAGAGTGTTGGCTCTGGCATCAGAGGCTAGGGAATGCAGGCATGAGGAATTTTCATACTCTTGCGAAGAAGCACATCATAGGCATCGAGGGCATCAAGTTCAAGAAGGATCACTTATGCGGTGCCTGCGAAGCTAGAAAAATGACGAGGGCCAAGCATCCCTCGAAGACAATCATGACAATGACTCAACCCTTCGAACTGCTACACATGGACCTCTTCGGCCCTACTCACTACTCTACCCTTACTACTACTGCTTATCTCTATGGCTTCATCATCGTTGATGATTATTCAAGATATACATGGGTACATATAATCCTTTACAAGACTGAAGTGCATGATGTCTTCAGACGCTTCGCCAATCGAGCCATGAACAACTATGGCGTCAAGATCAAGCACATCAGAAGTGACAATGGCACTGAATTCAAGAACACCGGCCTCGACACTTATCTTGATACACCGGGCATCACTCATGAGTTCTCAGCTCCGTACACGCCGCAGCAGAATGGCATCGTGGAACGCAAGAACAGAACACTCATTGAGATGGCTCGGACGATGCTCGATGAATACAAGACACCAAGAAAGTTCTGGCATGAAGCTATTGATACTGCATGCCATGTCATCAACCGTGTTTATCTTCACAAGCTTCTGAAGAAAACATCCTATGAACTCCTCACTGGTAAGAAGCAAAATGTCAGTTATTTCAGAGTATTTGGTGCTAGGTGCTGGATCAAGGATCCACATCACACTTCAAAATTTGCACCGAAAGCACATGAAGGTTTTATGCTTGGTTACGGAAAGGATTCGCACTCCTACAGAGTCTTCAACCTCTTTCACTATAAAGTGGTTGAAACTGTGGATGTGCGGTTCGATGAGACTAACGACTCGCAAAGAGAGCACCTGCCAAATGTGCTTGATGAAATTCCACCCAGTGAATCCATCAAGCTTATGGGAACTAGAGAAATAATACCGTCTGAAGTACAGGCTGAAGAGGAACTTATCATTTCTGCACCTAATCAACTTGAAGACAATGCTCAGCCTGAAGACAATCCTTCAAACGATGACAATGATCAGCAAGAGCAAAATCTCCGTCCAGTTCATCCTCGTGTTGCAAATGAAGTACAGATTGAGAAGATAATTGATAGCATCAATGCACTTGGTCCACTCACTCGTTCAAGGGAAACACAACTAGCAAATTTTTGTGGGCACTTTGCATTCGTCTCAGTATCTGAACCCAAGAAAGTTGATGAAGCCTTCATGGAACCTGAATGGATTCAAGCTATGCAAGAAGAGCTTCAACAGTTCGAGCTGAATAATGTATGGGAACTGGTCAAGCGTCCTGATCCTCGTAAACACAATATCATAGGCACTAAATGGATATATCGCAACAAGCAAGATGAGCATGGTCAAGTTGTTAGAAACAAGGCTCGTCTCGTTGCTCAAGGATACACTCAAGTTGAAGGAATTGACTTTGATGAAACATTTGCTCCTATGGCTAGGATTGAAGCTATACACATACTGCTAGCCTATGCAAATCATCATAACATCCTTCTGTATCAAATGGATGTGAAGAGTGCCTTTCGCAATGGCAAGATTGAAGAAGAAGTGTATGTTGCACAACCGCCTGGTTTTGAAGATCCAAAACATCTTGACATGGTTTACAAGCTCAACAAGGCACTGTATGGCCTCAAACAAGCCCCTCGTGCTTGGTATGACACACTCAAAGACTTCCTGAAGAGCAAAGGCTTAAAACCTGGTCCCCTGGATCCCACACTGTTCACAAAGACATATGATGGTGAACCGTTTGTGTGCCAAATATATGTCGATGACATTATCTTCGGCTGCACTAATCAGAAATACAGTGATGAGTTTGGACACATGATGCAAGAGCAATATCAGATGTCCATGATGGGTGAGCTAAAGTTCTTCCTTGGTCTTCAAATACGGCAGCAACGCAACGACATATTCATATCTCAAGAGAAATACCTCAAAGATTGCCTGAAGAAGTTTGGAATGCAAGACTGCAAAGGTTATACGACGCCAATGCCAACCAAAAGTCATCTGGATCCTGACGCCAATGGTAAAGAGTTCGATCAAAAGGTATACTGCTCCATGATTGGTTCTTTGCTTTATTTATGTGCATCTAGTCTAGATATCATGCTTAGTGTTTGCATGTGTGCCCGATTCCAAGCGGCACCAAAGGAATCGCATCACTTAGCTGTGAAGCGAATTCTTCGATATTTGGCTTACACCCCAACACTAGAATCATGGTATCCAAAGGGCTCAGAGTTTGATCTAGTTGGATTCTCAGATGCTGATTATGCTGGTGACAAGGTGGATCGCAAGTCTAAATCAGGCACATGTCACTTTCTGGGACGATCACTTGTGTGTTGGTCTTCAAAGAAGCAGAACTGTATATCTCTCTCCACTACTGAATCTGAATATATTGCTGCTGGATCTTGCTGTGCTCAGCTTCTATGGATGAAGCAAACACTCAAAGACTATGGCATTCATCTGAAGCAAGTGCCACTCTACTGCGACAATGAAAGCGCCATCAAGATTGCCAATAACCCAGTTCAGCACTCGAAGACAAAGCACATTCAGATCCGTCATCACTTTCTCAGAGATCATGTCATGAAGGAAGATATTGATATCATTCACGTCAACACTGAAGAGCAACTGGCAGATATCTTCACAAAGCCCTTGGATGAGAAAAGGTTTTGCAAGTTGCGGTGTGAGCTAAATATCTTGGAATCCTCAAATGTCCTGTGATCATGCACACATCCTAACACTTATGCATGTTGATGACTTAGATGTGCAACACACGAAGTAACATATATCTTCAACTAATGAAGACTTACACTCTAAGTGTGAATACATTAACGCGGAATTTGATTTCGGAGCGCCACGATAATTGTGCGCCGTGTCTGGGTCTAATACTTCCTATACGGTGGGTTACGCCACCACCAAAATTTTTTTTGGAGTGTTTTCTGTTGGCGTTACATTTGCAAAGTCTTCGCATTTGGTTTGTCTTCAATATTAACATGACTTTATGTTTATCTTCACTATAGTGATTCGGTCTTATTCGGATATATTCATATATTTGCGTTCTGTCCTCTACAGCATTCACTTATAGCTATGTCTTCTCGTTTGAATCTTTTGAACTAAGTGAATGTGATCGGACCCTAACCTCTCTATGCTTTCCGCCTCAAACTCTATCTATCCAAATCATATGCATTCTATTGACACTGTCGAATGTCTTCTCTGCGTCCTTGTCAGCAGAAGACACAGAGACAAACATTAAATCTGATTTTAAATGCTAAATCCTTTTTGCCTGAAACCCGGAGAAGCGGGAACGACCACCCGATAATCCAGGTGTGCGTGTGAACATGGAACAACCTCCAATGTGTTGCATGTTCGCCACGTGTCCTTCAGATGTGAACCTCCAGGGGCACCTGCGTAATAACGCTGCATCGTCCCTGTCCTTATAAATACACGCCACACCCCAGTCATTATCTCTTCTTCCACTTCTCTTTCTCGCACAAACCCTAGTGCCACCGCTAGCCCTCGACGACGCCAGCGACGAAGCGCTTAGCTGCCGTGACCTCACCGACGCCGTCCTCACGCCAGCCGCGGACATCGCTTCTCCGCCGGCGCCGTAGGTGTCCTCCGTCGCCAAGTTAGGGCACGGAAGATCGAACTTCTCGGCCTCATCTCCTACTCCGTCTAGCAGTTCCTCGAGTGGTAAATAAAAACTCTTTTTACAGTCCTTTTTGATCTGATAGATTCATCCTTTTCAACCACAAGTGGTTTCTGTCCCTACAAAGTTGGATCTATCATGTTCTGCATCTCATAACATGCCTAGTATGTTCACTTATGCTTCAAAAGTAGTTAGATTCCTCACTTGTACTTATTCATGGTTTCGTACAAATCTGGAACCAACTCTCTACATATGAGTGAATGTCTTCGCACTATGAGGTCAATGTCTTCTAAACTGATTTATCTTCAAAATCTTCTGAGAATGCATATGACCTCTTCCCCTTCCCTCGCATCTCTAATGCTGTCACAGGTACATGTCCATGGGAGAATCCCTTGGTTCTCATTGTCTGCATTCATTTGCAGAGTTCTTACATCATCACATCAATTCTCCCGAAGCTAATTCTTGTCTGACCAGCAGAAGGAAGCCTTTGCATGCTCTGAAGCCTTTCAGTCTGAACTTCATGGCAACAGAAAAATTAGTCGGGAAGGGCGACAGACAACGTTGTGAAAACACTACTAAGGACCTGCCACCGGATCTCTATGAGTTATACAAGTCAGATCCAGAAGAGACCTATGGAGAATGCAAGAACCGAATCCAATGGATTCGAAGACATTGGGCAGAGGAATGGTTCAAGTACAGATTTGTCACTGACGAGTATGCTGAAAAGAATGCCATCAAGGGCCCCTGGGGAGATATTATATACAAAGGTCTTCAGCCCAAGTCGAAGTCCGAAGCTATTGCTCAAGGCTTCTACCCCTGCATGATTCATGGACCTCAGCCTGCTAATGCCGACCCATCCTCTCTGTTATGGTGTCGCAAAGACAATCTCTTTAAGCGCAACTTCCAGTTTGGCAAAACTTCTGCCAAAGAGAACAAGAAGTCACTAGGGTTAGACTTCAACCCTGGTCCCTCTGCTCCTCGTGCCGACGGCACACGTGATGCTGAACCCAATATTGTTGGGCCCTTCTACAACCTTGAAGGTCTCATCACTCACATTCAGGTTTAAGGGGCAGCCGTGGATCACTCTGCAGATGACGCTGATTCTGACGAAGCGCCTGCACCACTGAAGCCTATGAAGCAAAAGAAACCAAAGGCTTCAAAGCCCTCCTCCGCACCAAAGGTCTCATGGGCGAAGCCTCTAGCCACTGCACCTCCTGAAGCCAGTGTGCAGTCTGAAGATCTCTCTCGCATCTCCAAGTCTAACAAGATGAAGAAGCCCATGCAACCAACTGGTCAAGCATTGACCTCTGCTGCCGTTCTGAGGAACGAGAACGAAGCCATTGATCTGTCCAGCGACGACGATCTTGGCGATGATGCTCTTGATCTGCTTATAAAGAGCAAACAAGAGGCGGAAATCGTCAATGATCTTCCCCTCTTTGATGTGGAGATCCTGTACAAGTTCATTGATGAGTGGTTTGACATCCCAGACCTCAGTTTTGATGATCTTCAGCTCCCAATTGGGCTCAGCGTCTCTTTCCATGGAGCCATTGCTCCTGAGCTGGCTCTTGCATAGAAAATTGTTGAGCTGAAGCACAAGATTGATAATGAAAAGGCTTAGTTCAAGAAGCACATGGCCAATCTCAACATGGAAGATGTCCAAAACTTCAAGGTCATGCTGCATGAGCTCAAGGAGGCGTTCCACAAGAAACGTGAAGAAGTAAAAGGCTCTCGTGAGCGCATGAAGAATCTTGCTGCCAAATGTGTTCAAGGCTACAATGAAGCTGAAAAGCGCAAGGCTTTGGGGCGACCAGACATCGACCCCAGAATGGCTGCCAAGAAGAAGAAGAAGCCTGCTGTGGCCCAACCAGAAGCATCAAGGAAGGAGGAACCTCGCATTGTCTTCCCGGCCAGTATGACAGGCTTGAAGTCTAAGGTCCCCACAGTGGCTTCGGAGCTCAAGAAAACTAGGGCAGCTGAAGCCGAAGCCCGAAAGCGCAAGACCAAGGCCACCACTGATGATGCTCCACCGACCAAGAAGAGAAAGACAAAGAAGAAAGACCGGGCTGCTCCCACAGAGCCCCTGTTGTCGAGCCAATCTCAGTGGCTCGTCCTGCGTCTGAACATCGTGAGCGTCAGTTGATAGTTCATGAGCCTGCTTCCACAGAGGCTCCAGATGTTGAAGACATTCCAGCTGTTGACCCCACTATAGCTGAAGACATTGGTCATCAAGACAATGTTGAAGATGATGAAGTCCTTCCTCAGATCGAACACAATGTGGTATCATCGCCTGTTCTCACGAACAGCGAACTCATCAGCATTGGTCGTCCATTGATGCCAATTGCTCAGGATGACTCATGGGCTGATCACCCACAAGACTCCCCCCGTCAAGAAGAATCCCCAAGTACTTCCCCACCTCAAGTCACCACTTCGGTGCTTGAAGATGATGACTTTGTGGCCCAGCCAACTCCCTCTCCAAAGGCGTCACCCGCACTCCGCAGGCTTCGCAAAGGACCAAGGCCACATGTCACTTTGTCAAGTGTTCCAGAAGGAGAAGAGCGCCAATCCGTTTCACGCCAAGTCTTTCCTGAAGCCTCTCCTACTGCGAACATTCCCGAGTCTGAAGCCAAAGCGGCTGAAGATATTCCGGCTGCATCAGCCGATGAACAAGAAGAACCAAGAGAAGAAGAACATGTTGCTACACCCCCGTCGAACCCTGAAGTTGTTCTCGAGGAGAACGTGTGCGACCCTCCAGCTACTCGAGTGGAGGTTGAAAACTCTGAGGCGGCCACTAACACCAACACTGACGCCAATGACGTTGTCATGGCTGAAACTACTGTGGCGCCGGAAGCTAATGTGGTGCCAGAAGTGATTGCACCTGAACCCAATCTGCTGCCAGAAGTCAATGCCACTGCTCCGGTACCGCCTCAACAGCCACACACCCTTGAGCAAGCATTCTATCAAGGCCAACTTACCACCGTCCGCTGGCCCATTCTGGTTCCTCCACCTGCTGCCGGTCCGCAATTTGCCTATCATGTGGAGCACAGGCCTCAGGTCCAGAAGCCAAAGCTAAGGCTACCAAGGTTTCCAGGTACTGCAACTTCACCAGGATCGTTTAATCTGAATGGCTTCAAGGCACACAACACATTCTTTGACAGTGCCAAGAACCCCTACACAAGGCCAAGAATCTCCTTAGATCGATTCTGGAGTTATTAGCAGCGCAACTACTATTCCTACATCTTATACAACCAGGGGCGCATTTTCCCTCATATGCGTCTAGACAGCGAAGCCATGGCTGGCCTGCCCTGCCTAGAAGAAGCCCTTGACTGCTTCATAGATGCTGGCCTTCTATAGTTTGTGACTGCCAAAGAACATTGGAATGAAGAGCTTCTGCTACAATTCTACGCTACCCTTCACATTCGCGGCTACAACAGGGATCCGAAGACTTGGATCCTTGAGTGGATGACAGGCGATGTACACCATGAAGCTAAAGCCCAAGACATCATTGAGCTTACTGCCCTGCCCACTCCCGGCGAACATTATGAACCAGGTTGTTAGCTACACCAGAATGCGTTGGAAAGCATCTTCCAGAAGCCAGAGCCAAATATGAGCCAAATGCTGAGCATGATGAAGCCACTGCCACAAGACGCTGACTATCCTAAGGAGTTCTTTGTTGAAGACCTAGAGTATATGCCCCACACTATTTATCATATTATCAGGTGAATCTCTGGCCGGTCAAAGGACATTCTCCTGCAGCGAAGCTTGAAGGAGTAATGAAGACAGTGGTTTTCTATATCTTCAATGGCATCAGCTTCAATGCTCAAGACTTCTTCATCAGGCAATTGGCTACATCTGGCTTCGATATCTTTGGTCTGAAGTTCTATGCTCCATGGGTAATGCGCCTCATCAAGCTTCACTCTGCTATCAACTATCAGCCGTCTGCGCGGAATCACCTTATATTCTTGCCAGAGGTTGATCTGTCCGTCGAAGACATTTACCCAGAGCCTGCAAAGGAGCCAATTTATCTTCACAATGTCGATCATCAAAGCTTCACCCAGCCCATTGAAGGAGTTCAGGCCGTTTCTCGTGTTTATCCCTTGGCTGGCAATACACGTGCCCCTCGCACTCAAACTGAAGCCACTGCAAGTACCATCGCCCAAAGGCCTCAGAAGCGATCTCGTGTTCTCAATGACCGAGAGCTTCTCATCGCTCTACATCAGAAACATGATAAGCATCATGACTGGCTTAAGCGTCAGATGCAAAGCCTCTTGGTGGACGTCAATCGCATTCGAAATCTTGCCACCAAGAATGCCTTTGTTACACATGAAACCTGTCGGAGGTCTTGCAAGAGTTTGACATTACTCAGTGCTGAAGCTGATCTTCAAGACGATGGCTTCACAGAGAAATTCAAGTTTGACTCAACTCCTCCGAGGAATGCTCACTTGCGTCGGACTCCCTCACTTGAAGACTCTGACTATTATTCCCCAGCTGCAACAGTTAATGCCAGAGTCATCATAGATGATCAAGATGATGCTACCTCACCACCTCCAACTTCGGCACGTATCGACACTGCACCAAGTTCGTCTGCACCACCAAACCTCAACGACGACCCTGCTTCATCACCTACTCCACATGGGAACGAGTAGCAAGCTCTATGTCTTCAAACCTTTTTGGTCATTACTGACAAAAGGGGGAGAAGCATATGAGTTGATACTCCTCAAGCGGGTCCATATGGGTGGTTGCTATACTTTTGCTACATTTGCTAAGTACTTACAACTCTCCCTTTTGATACATTTGGTTCGTTTTGAGTTGTAACACTTAAACTTGATGGTCGTCTGCTACCTTTTCGACACTATGTGATGCAATGATAAATTCCGCATGTGCGACGATAAATTCCGCACGAAGTCATTTTGCAGACGTCCATTTTTCATTATGCATGTCATTATCTTCATTATATCCTTTCATGCATGATAAATTGTCTTCATAAGTAGAAGAGGATCTCTGCAAGTATAACCTGCCATGTGCATTTGCATTCAAAAGCAAAATACTTATATGCACATCTTCAGGGGGAGCCTTTCTGCTACTTACGAAGACAATACCTAAATCCTTTACAATTTCACATACTTTTATCCCCGTTGAAAACTTCAACCAGTTTGTCAGCAATCACCAAAAAGGGGGATATTGTAAGTGCATCTAGTGCCACCCCTAGTTGGTTTTGGAGTATTGACGACAAACCTTGATAGAGGCAAAGGTGTCCCGATGTTTCGATGAGATGGTGGCTATCGTTTTCTGTGGGAGTTGACCTTGACGATCCGACTACGAACGTGCGAGACGTCGCGCCTTAGCAATCGCTAAACCAACTTCCGAGGGTTATTGACCACGCCGGAGCACGATCAACCTGACCACGAGGGTCTGTTTCCTGCGAGCAAACGAAGAACAAGCAAGAAACTGAGATTGCAATCTGGATATTGCGAATATAAGATGAAAGCTTTATTGATCAAGGTGGGGTTCTGTGACGTCTTGGTCTGGTCGTTGGACACAAACGAAGTACGCGAAGTTGCAGCTATGGCGAACTTTTAATCTAAACAAAACCCAAAGTCTAAACGACGCCCTAAGGGCTGTATATATGGAGGAAGAGAGGGGAATTTCGTGGCCCTTGAGGGTGGGGTCCGAAACCAACCCTAACTCTTGTTTCCCCACACATACGGACTCTAAAAATAGCCTATACTTAAGTATTTCGAAATTACATGGGCCTGGCCCATTAATAAGGTGACGCAGCACCTAGAATAGCCTATGGACGAATATTATGAAGTGGCATCTTGTATATTTCGTCCATGGCTTCATGCACTCCTTATGGCGGCTTCAAAGTCCTGAAATCATCACTTGTAACTCCGTTCTTGATCCCCTTGCGCATGCCATCAACTCCATGCGTGTTCTTGCTCCAATGTTCATCCTTCTCCAAGCTAGGCCCTTCATTTGAAAGCAAAACAAATGTATCCAATTTAGGCAGCATCATAATCTCATGAACATTAGAATCATTACCAAGAAACGAAAGTACCTGGTAATTTAATTGGCGTGCGCGAGCTCTAGTAATTGGTCCAGTATATGTAACAGTAGGGGCTGTGGGTGTAACAATGGTATTGATGTCCTCATCATCCTCCCCTTCTTGAAATGAAGTCGTCCTCGACGGAAGCTCATCTTCCTCACCGAAATAAGGCTTCAAATCTGCAATGTTAAAAGTGGGACTAACCCCAAAATCTGCAGGTAGCTCAAGTTTATATGCATTATCATTTATTTTCTCTAAAACCTTAAAAGGACCATCAGCACGTGGCATTAGCTTTGATTTGCGCAGATTAGGAAATCTATCTTTACGCAAATGTAACCAAACAAGATCTCCAGGTGCAAACACAACATGTTTTCTACCCTTATCTCCAGCAAGTTTATATTTAGCATTCATACGCTCAATGTTTTCCTTAGTTAACTCATGCATTTTTAAAATCAATTCAGAACGTTCTTTAGCATCAAAATTAACCTTCTCCGAAGATGGAAGAGGCAACAAATCAATAGGTGCACGAGGTAGGAAACCATACACAATTTCAAAAGGGCACATCTTAGTAGTAGAATGCAATGAACGATTATAAGCAAATTCAATATGAGGCAAGCATTCTTCCCACATTTTCTTGTTATTCTTCAAAACAGCCCTAAGCATAGTAGACAATGTTCTATTGACTACTTCAGTTTGTCCATCAGTTTGGGGGTGACAAGTAGTACTAAAAAGCAGCTTAGTCCCCAACTTAGCCCATAAACATCTCCAAAAGTGGCCAAGAAATTTAGTATCACGATCTGAAACAATAGTATTTGGCACACCATGTAAGCGAATAATTTCACGAAAGAACAAATCAGCAACATTAACAGCATCATCGCTTTTATGACATGGTATAAAGTGTGCCATTTTCGAGAACCTATCCACGACAACAAATATGCTATCCCTCCCCTTCTTTGTTCTAGGTAAACCTAAAACAAAGTCCATAGATATATCCTCCCAAGGAACACTAGGTATAGGCAAAGGCATATATAAACCATGAGGATTGAGTCGTGACTTAGCTCTTGGACATGTAGTGCAGCGAGCAACAAAACGCTCAACATCCCGTCTCATCTTTGGCCAAAAGAAATGTGTAGCAAGTATATCCTCCGTCTTCTTGACACCAAAGTGTCCCATTAATCCTCCTCCATGCGCCTCCTGCAACAACAAAAGACGAACGGAGCTAGCTGGAATGCATAGCTTGTTAGCACGAAACACAAATCCATCGTTAAGAACGAACTTGTTCCAAGTTCTCCCTTCCTTACAATTCTGCAATACATCTTTAAATTCAGCATCATTAACATATTGATCCTTGATGGTCTCCAAACCAAATATTTTAAAGTCAAGTTGTGAAAGCATAGTATAACGACGAGACAAGGCATCAGCAATAACATTTTCTTTACCCTTCTTGTGTTTAATCACATAAGGGAAAGTCTCAATGAATTCAACCCATTTAGCATGTCGACGGTTCAGTTTTGCTTGACTTTTAATGTGTTTCAAAGATTCATGATCAGAATGTATAACAAATTCCTTGGGCCATAAATAATGTTGCCATGTTTCTAAGGTCCGAACAAGAGCATATAATTCTTTATCATAAGTAGAATAGTTCAGACTAGGCCCACTCAATTTTTCAGAAAAGTATGCAACAGGTTTTCCATCTTGTAATAACACACCTCCTAATCCAATTCCACTAGCATCACATTCAAGCTCAAAAGTCTTATTGAAATTAGGAAGTTGGAGTAAAGGAGCATGTGTCAACTTATCTTTCAATACCGTGAAGGCTTCTTCCTGTGCGGTACCCCAAACAAAAGGTACATCCTTCTTTGTAAGCTCGTTGAGAGGTGCAGCAATGGTGCTGAAATCTCTCACAAAACGCCTATAGAAACCAGCGAGGCCAAGGAAACTCCTCACTTGTGTGACCGTTTTGGGCTGCGGCCAACTCTCAATAGCTTCAATCTTGGCTTTATCAACTTCAATTCCCTGTGGAGTAACAACATAGCCAAGAAAAGATACTCGGTCGGTGCAAAAGGTGCACTTTCCAAGGTTACCAAACAAACGTGCATCACGTAGAGCAATAAAAACAGCACGTAAATGTTCCAAATGTTCCTCCAAAGATTTGCTATAAATCAATATGTCATCAAAGTAAACTACCACAAATCGTCCAATGAAAGCACGTAAAACTTCATTCATTAACCTCATGAAAGTACTAGGTGCATTAGTTAACCCAAAAGGCATGACTAACCACTCATATAATCCAAACTTAGTTTTAAATGTTGTTTTCCATTCATCTCCCAATTTCATACGAATTTGATGGTAACCACTACGCAAATCAGCTTTGGAGAATATCGTAGAGCCACTCAATTCATCAAGCATATCATCTAGCCTAGGAATAGGATGACGATAACGAATAGTAATATTATTAATGCCTCTACAATCAACGCACATACGCGACGTACCATCCTTTTTCGGCACTAAAATGATAGGAACAGCACAAGGACTAAGGGATTCGCGTATATAACCTTTGTCGAGCAGTTCTTGTACTTGACGCATAATCTCCTTCGTCTCCTCTGGATTGGTACGGTATGGTGCCCGGTTGGGTAATGATGCACCGGGAATTAAGTCAATTTGATGCTCAATCCCGCGAATAGGTGGTAATCCCGGTGGCACGTCTTGTGGAAAGACGTCGGCGAACTCCTGCAAAATGTTAGTGACAGCAGGAGGCAAAGAGGAAGGCACGTCCTCGAATGAAAATAATGCCTCTTTTCACACAAAAGCATAGCAAACAGATTTGCTAAAATCTAGATCATCAATATCAGATTTGGTGGCAAGTAAACATGCACTTTTCAATTTAATTTCAGAAGCAACACTAGATTGTTTATTATTATTAGGCTGCATTTGTTGCTCAAATTCTTTTGCCACAATCTGATTTTCACTCTTAGTTTTCTCCTGTTTTGCTTTATTAGCTCTATTAATATCATCTTTCAAAATGGAATCAGGAGTCATAGGAAGCAAAGTAATATTTTTATCCTTATGAACAAGAGTATACTGATTGTTTCTACCATGGTGAATAGAATTTTTATCAAATTGCCATGGTCTACCAAGTAATAAGGAACATGCTTGCATCGGTACCACATCACAATCAACATAATCAGCATATGTAGAGATACTAAAATGCACACGAACAGTACGTGTTACCTTAACCTTGCCGCTGTTGTTGAACCATTGGATGTAGTAAGGATGTGGATGTGGTCTTGTGGTGAGAGATAGCTTCTCCACCATCTCGATGCTAGCCAAGTTGTTGCAACTCCCTCCATCTATGATCACGCGAACAGAACGTTCCTTCACAACTCCCTTTGTATGGAACAAATTATGCCTCTGATTTTGCTCAGCTTGTGTAACCTGCACACTCAAAACACGTTGAGCAACTAAACATTCATACCTGTCAGCATCTTCAGGAGCCATGTATTGCGTCTCATGATCAGAATCGTCTCCACCGTGTTCGTCACGTGTAATAAGAGCCAAAGTCTCCTCATCATAGTCACTAGAGGACTCATACCCACCATCCTCAGTAACAATCATCACACGCTTAGATGGGCATTCTCTCGCATAATGACCTCCACCCTTGCAACGCCGACAAATAATATCATGTGTTTGCCCTGTTGATGCCATGGATGAAGAAGAGCTCTTTGCAGGCCCAGAAGGTGTGCTCTTGGTAGATAGTGGTGATTGTGCCTGCTTTATTGTATCACGGTTGGAGGTGGCAGCCGCCGGAGGCGCCGGTGAAGCAGAACGTGTGGAAGTAGATGATGCACGTGGTGTCCATGAAGAAGGTCGACCTGCAGAAAAGTTAGTCCGCGCCAATGCCTGTCGATCCTGCACTTCACGTTCAGCTTTACAAGCAAGATGGAATAAACGAGTGATATTAGTATACTCCTTATACTCTAGAATCGTCTGAATCTCTCTATTTAATCCACCCATAAAACGTGCAAGCATAGCTTCATTCTCCTCAACAATACCACATCTAATCATGCCAGTTTGTAATTCCTGATAATATTCTTCTACAGAATTTTTTCCCTGTCTTAAGCGCTGCAATTTTTGAAGTAATTCACGTTGATAATATGGTGGAACCCAACGAGTACGCATAGCAGTTTTCAAAGCAGCCCAAGTAGCAGGAATGGGATATAATCTACAATGCTCAGACCACCAAACACATGCAAAACTAGTGAATGCACAAACAGCAGCAGGAACACGTCTCTCCTCGGGATATTGTAAACATGTAAATCGTTGTTCAGTTTCTAACTCCCAAGTAAGATATATATCAGGAACATATCTACCCTCAAATGGTGGAATATTCAATTTTAGTTTAGGGAGATGGTCATGATCTCGTACCTGAGGGTGAGCCCTACCATTGCCATTATTTGCATGTGGACGACCTGATGGTTGCTGTGCTGGTGGGGGCACGTAGTTCTGATTTTGATCAACCTCATCCTCGTAATCGCCAGCAAAATCATCCTCCTCCGCATCAGCAGCAGGAGCCACAGAAGTAGCAACAGCAGCACCAACAGTTTGGCCAGGTGCAAGAGGGAGACGGCTCGCTCGGCGGAGGGCTGTTTCACGATGTGTAGGTAGTCGTCGTTGTTGTTGTTGTAGAGGTGCGTTAGGTGCAGCCGGTGGTGGTGGTGGAAGACGCGCGAGCAATTCATTAAACCTGTCATCGAGCTTTGTTTCGAACGTCTTCTCCATGTCATCTATCTTCTCCATGGCCTCTTCAAATCTGTTTAGCACATCCTGCACCTGTCCATTCATCATTTGCTGAAATTTATCATGCAACTCCTGATTCGTCATGTTCTCCCAGTCAGTCTCGTCGGCTTGTGATCCTGCCATGGTTAGCAACAATAGAAAACACACAAGAATATGATCCTACAGAATACTAACAAGAGGTGGTGGTGGCGGGTGTCACAAATCCGTCAAGCAAATCTCAAATTCTTACCAGTTCTTACCCAGCAGCAGGCGGTGATCGGCAACCGTTGTAGTCAAAACTCTCAAAAGCTTGGATAGAGCGATTGCCAGGGAGAGTCAAACGCACGACGTAGAGGTATGTGGAGCTGGGAAGGCTTATAGTATGGTAGCAAAAAGGGTCAGCAATAATCAATTCAGAGATGCAAAGTTGAATAAACGCTCAACGACGGTACTGTGCTGGTCCTAGGCTAGACCGTGCTAGAGACGCGAGCCTAGAACACTAACAAAATCACGGCGCTGCACGTAAATAAGGGAAAAGCACACTCTGGAACTTTTTTTTTCGCTTTTTTTTGCGCTCCTCTTTTTTTTTGCGCTCCTCTTTTTTTTTGCACTCCTCTTTTTTTTTGCGAAAAATTACTATAATGGCGAGTGTCTCAAACTCTTCCCTCGTCAAACTGATAGGATGGGCACGAAATTTTTTTTTTCACTTTTTTTTTCGGAAATCAGGGCAGCGACGACGAAAAAGTGCGACAAAAAATCACTATGATGGCACGTGGCTCAAAAGACTCAGAAAAGCCTAAAAATAGGATAGGGAAAAAATATTTTTGCCCGTGAAAATTTTGGCCTAAAAACTGCCCGGGGGTCTCCAGACTCTTTTTTTTTTCGAGACCTACGCAGGCAAGGAAACACGAATCGGAATTGAGATTGATCTCAAAAACAAACCTAATATGAGAAGAACTCGGATTGGTGGTGGATATATGGTGGTGGTATATGGCAGCGGTGGTGGTATATGGTAGCGGTGGTGGTATATGGATAGAGATTGATGGTGGTATATGGATACGGATTGGTGGTGGTATATGGATATGGATTCAGAGCGGTGGCGGATAAGCAAAAGTGGTAGATGGGCGATGATGATGGTGCGGCGGCAGCGTGACAACTTGTGACCAGAACTCGAAACTCTAAAAGACTAGACTCTAAGACCAGCAACTTGACACGACGATGCAACCGCAAATTCAACAAAGCAAAAACCCTAAAAAGATTATGCAAAGGCTCAGATTGGTTCGGATATGATGAACGAACCCTAATTTTTTTGTGTGGCTTTTTCGTGGACTGTAGGTATGAAGAACAGACTCGATCTAATCTACGAAAAACTGTAAAATCTCACCGAGCAACCTGGAAATCTGATACCACTTGATAGAGGCAAAGGTGTCCCGATGTTTCGATGAGATGGTGGCTATCGTTTTCTGTGGGAGTCGACCTTGACGATCCGACTACGAACGTGCGAGACGTCGCGCCTTAGCAATCGCTAAACCAACTTCCGAGGGGTTATTGACCACGCCGGAGCACGATCAACCTGACCACGAGGGCCTGTTTCCTGCGAGCAAACGAAGAACAAGCAAGAAACTGAGATTGCAATCTGGATATTGCGAATATAAGATGAAAGCTTTATTGATCAAGGTGGGGTTCTGTGACGTCTTGGTTTGGTCGTTGGACACAAACGAAGTACGCGAAGTTGCAGCTATGGCGAACTTTTAATCTAAACAAAACCCAAAGTCTAAACGACGCCCTAAGGGCTGTATATATGGAGGAAGAGAGGGGAATTTCGTGGCCCTTGAGGGTGGGGTCCGAAACCAACCCTAACTCTTGTTTCCCCACACATACGGACTCTAAAAATAGCCTATACTTAAGTATTTCGAAATTACATGGGCCTGACCCATTAATAAGGTGACGCAGCACCTAGAATAGCCTATGGACGAATATTATGAAGTGGCATCTTGTATATTTCGTCCATGGCTTCATGCACTCCTTATGGCGGCTTCAAAGTCCTGAAATCATCACTTGTAACTCCGTTCTTGATCCCCTTGCGCATGCCATCAACTTCATGCGTGTTCTTGCTCCAATGTTCATCCTTCTCCAAGCTAGGCCCTTCATTTGAAAGCAAAACAAATGTATCCAATTTAGGCAGCATCATAATCTCATGAACATTAGAATCATTACCAAGAAATGAAAGTACCTGGTAATTTAATTGGCGTGCGCGAGCTCTAGTAATTGGTCCAGTATATGTAACAGTAGGGGCTGTGGGTGTAACAATGGTATTGATGTCCTCATGAAACCTGGTTGAGGGACTAATGTGTTTGTGAGAATTGCAGGATAACATAGGTAGTAGTCCCTCATTGATTCGGTTTACCTACCGGAGATGACCCCTAAAAATGTATGAAGACATTGAAGACAAAGGTGGTATGTGAAGATATTCACATTGAAGACTATGACAAGAGAAGACATCGCGTGAAGACTATGGTGCGCGAAGACTTAGTTGTTTTGTTGTTTCCTTTTCTTCTTTGTTGAGTCATAGGAACCACCGTACTGTTAAGTGGGGTCCCAGTGAACAAAGTCAGAGTGACTGAAGTGATGCTTAACCAAAATCCTATGTCTTCGAGCGAAGACAATGAGAGCAAATCTTATCCAGAGCTGGGTGAGTCAGCTTTACTTGTAGCCCAAGTAAAGTTGCCGCGTGTGTTTGAAATCTGACCGTTGGAACACGTGTCAGTTCCTTAGTGACCCAGGGTCATTTCGGACAAATCAGGTCGAGTTGCCTAGTGGCTATAAATAGCCCACCCCTACACCATAAATTGGGGCTGCTCAAAGTTAGTGCATGGCTTTTGTCGTTTGAGAGCAACCCATCTCGAAGCCTTTGAGAGAGAAATCCTTGCGAGGACAAAGCCGTAAACACCCAGAGCCAAAGAGTGTTAGGCATCACTAAAGTCTTCCTGTCTGTGTGATCTGAAGACTTGTTACACTTGTGGACTGTGAATCCTCCAGCCGGTTAGGCATCGCATTCTGAGCATCCAAGAGTCATTGTGGATCGCCGGTGAACGAAGTCTGTGAGGGTTTGGAAGTCTACCTTGAAGACTTACCAGAGTGATTGGTCGAGGACTGGGTGTCCTTAGCTCAAGGGGGAATAAGGTGAAGACACGGCCTTTTGAGTTAAATCTCAGCCTCCCTAACCAGACATACAGTTGTCACAGCAACTGGAACTGGTCCAACAAATCATTGTCTTCAACAAGCCACTAGTTCTATCCTTCCCATCTCTTTATTTACAGTTGGTCCTTGTGAAGTCATTGCCTGTTTGCATTGTCCATTTGTCTTCACTGTGTGACTGTTTGTTCAGATTGGTTTCATACAATCTTCCATCCTGATCCGTACTACCTAGCTGCTATTAGTCTTCGTGCTCTCACTTCATTGAATACTTGACTATGGCTTGTCTAGTGTAGTCTACCTTCCGCTGCATGGTTATAGGTTCATTTCTATCGTTTTTCTCCGAAACTCCCATGTTTTGAAGACTTTCATAAAAATCGCCTATTCACCCCCCTCTAGTCGATAACTAGCACTTTCAGGTGGCTATCGTTTTGGAGGAAGTCGACTTTGACGATCCAACTACGAACGTGCGAGGACATCGCGCCTTAGAAATCGCTAAACCAACTCCGAGAGGTTATTGACCACGCCGGAGCACGATCAACCTGACCACGAAGGTCTGTTTCCTGTAGGCAAACGAAGAACAAGCAAGAAACTAAGATTGGAATCTGGATATGTGAATATAAGAGGAAAGCTTTATTGATCAAAGGTGGGGTTCTGTGACGCCTTCGTCTGGTCGTTAAACACAAACGAAGTACGCGAAGTTGCAGCTATGGCGAACTTTAATATAAACAAAACCCAAAGTCTAAATGACGCCCTAAGGGCTGTATATATGGAGGAAGAGGGGGGGGGGGGATTTCGTGGCCCTTGGAGGAGGGGTCCGAAACCAACCCTAACTCTTGTTTCCCCACACATACGGACTCTAAAAACAACCTATACTTAAGTATTTCGAAAATACATGGGCCTGGCCCAATAATAAGGTGGCGCAGCACCTAGATTAGCCTCTCGACGAAATTTATGAAGTGGCATCTTGTATATTTCATCCAAGGCTTCATGCACTCCTTATGGTGCACTACTAGGAAAATGGCTATAGATGAAATTGACACTAATGGCGCACCAAACATGTGGTGCGCCACTACTATATACTAATGGCGCACCACATCCACGGTGCGCCATTAGTAACAAGATTTTTTTTAATTTTTTTTCAAAACTAGTAATGGCGCACCAGGGGATAGTGCGCCATTACTAGTTAAACTAGTAATGACGCACCACATCCACGGTGCGCCATTAGTAAATTTTTTTCAATTTTTTTTTCAAAACTAGTAATGGCGCACCAGGGGATAGTGCGCCATTACTAGTTTAACTAGTAATGGCGCACCACATCCACGGTGCGCCACTAGTATTTTTTTTCAAATTTTTTTTCAATTTTTTTTATATTTTTTGAAAACTAGTAATGGCGCACCGTGGGAGTGGTGCGCCATTACTAGTTCAACTAGTAATGGCGCACCACTCCCACGGTGCGCCATTACTAACTTGGCCCAAAAATTCCCTCGCATGCACCCCCCCCTATGGACCGCCTTTTCAGTTTTTTAAAAAATAAAAGAAAATGATGAAAATGTCAAAAAATAAAAGAAAATAAGTTTCCCATGTGATATGTGGTCTAGTTGTTGAGAAAATTTACAAATAAGAATTTCGACTTTATTTGCAAAATCTCTCTGGAATTTATAAAATGAGCATAACTTTTGCATACGAACTCAGATTAAAAAGTTTTCTATATGAAAAATCATCTACTCGAAAAGTTACATCCGAATTTAACTGGGGGGAACCCCATTAAACATTTTCAAAATCCTCAAAAACCTAACAGAAAAAAAGTTACGGGGCTTTTAAAGATCTGGAGGCAAAAAAATTCAAAAAATTTCAAACTTACTAGTGGCGCACCGTATGCTAGGTGCGCCACTAGTAACAGAAAAAAATTAGTTTCGATTTTTTTCGGGATTTTTTTTCAAAATATGATACGTAATATGAACGGAAGTTTGAAATATTTTTTCAAAATGTCATCACACTCATGAACATGAACAAAGTCCTAAACATCAACAAGGTTTAATAGGATTGATATGCTAGATATATCAACAAGTGCCTGTGAAGTGAGCTGGTGCTGGGGTTGGATAGAACTCTGAAGTTAAGCGTGCTTGGGCTAGAGTAGTGTGAGGATGGGTGATCTTTCGGGAAGTTTGACCACAGAGTGCAATTTGACCTGAGATTAAGCATATTGACCCAAGATTAAGCCATAGTGACCCGAGATTAAGAAAAAAATAAAAAAAATATTTGAATTTTTTATTACTAATGGCGCACTTCTATGTGGTGCGCCATTACTCAGTCAGATAGTAATGACGCACCTCTAGGCATACTAATGGCGCACCTGTTGGCGCACTTCTATGTGGTGTGCCATTACTCAGTCAGATAGTAATGACGCACCTCTAGGCATACTAATGGCGCACCATTAGTAAAAAATACTAGTGGTGTGGTACTAGTGGCGCACCAGTAGTGCGCCATTAGTAGGCAAAACTAGTGCGCCACTAGTAGGCCTTTTCCTAGTAGTGGTGGCTTCAAAGTCCTGAAATCATCACTTGTAACTCCGTTCTTGATCCCCTTGCGCATGCCATCATCTCCATGCTTGGTCTTGCTCCAGTGTTCATCCCTCTTATCCATGCCAGGCCCTTCGTTTGTAAGCAAAACAAGTGTATCCAATTTAGGCAGCATCATATTCTCATGAACATTAGAATCATTACCAAGAAACGAAAGTATCTGATAATTTAATTGGCGTGCCCGAGCTCTAGTAATTGGTCCAGTATGTATAGCAGCAGGGGTTGTGGGTGTAACAATGGTATTGATGTCCTCATCAAGGTGCCTTTCCCCTTCTCATGAGATGAGGAAATAGGTCGCTTGAAGACTTCAATTGGGGGCAAGTAGCTGGCGTGATTCTGCAAATCAGCCTTGTAATTGATTGAAGACCTAGATCTGAGGAATCTCATAATCCAAGGAGCGTAAGGCTTCAATTAAAAAGGCGATAATGCAACATTTGCCAGAGTCCTCATGAAGAAATTATGGTAGTTGATTGGAACTCCATGGATGATATTGAAAAGCAGATTCTTCATGATGCCAACGACCTCTTCTTCATTCGAGTCGTGGCCTTTGATTGGACTCAATGTCTTGGTCAGAATGCAATAGGTAGTCCGTGGCACATACAACAATTCCTTCACGAGGAATTTGGTCCTTGGGGCTTGACCAGGCTTTAGCGGTTTCATCAGCACTTGCATGTAGTTATCTGAAAGCTCAGGTTCATGATAGATCAGTTGCACACCTTCAAGGGGGGGACTGATAGGCAGGGCATGAAGCAATTCAGAGGCCGGTGCTTTGAAATGAGTGTTATCGGTCATCCAGTCCAACACCCAAAAATTCACATCTTCAGCATTTCCTGTGATGTGCAGCGTCGCGTAGAACTGAAGGATTAGTTCTTCATTCCAGTCTACGATGTTGGTGCAGAAGTTGAGCAGCCCAGCTTCATGAAGAACACCGAGGACTGATGTGAAGCAAGACAGTAATTCCATGTCCACATGAAGAATATGTGCATGATCATATACTTTGTCCTTATCGAAAAGCAGTGAAGAATAGAAGTTGGCTTGACTTGTGGTCCAGAAACGCTTCCTTCTCGGACGAGCAGAGTCATACAAATTGTAATCTGTGAAGAATACATGCTCATGGAAGAAGTCATCAGCCTTGAATTTTTCTTCTTGGAGAAGGGATTCTTCAGCTTGGGCTGAGGAGTGTCAGTCAAAGTCATCACAGCCTCAGGAATCACATTCTCAGGAACCATACGCCGAGAAATTTCAGTTTCTGCTTCAGTAGTAGCCTGGGTCTTCAATTCTTCATCAACATTGACATCAGCACTAGTGGCTGGAATTTCTTCATGGATGGAAGGAGTGGAGTGATGATTTTCAGAATCCATTTGAACTTTAGTGTGCAATGGGGACTGAGGGATTTGTTGCAGTGGCGTGAAAAGCGGAGAGTTGGGGTGCTGACTATCCCAATAATCATCATCCATCACTGGAGTGGAGCACCAAATGTCCACGTCTTCATCTTCTTCATTCAATTCTTCAACTCCTGCCTCTTCAGCTGTGAACTGAGGCATAGGCGATGAGATGACTAGGGTTGAAGGGATATTATCTGCTTCAATTTCTTCGTCCAACTGCTCTGAAAAAGCAGCAGAAGGAATATCTTCATCAGATCCGCTAGGGATCGCATAATCCTCACCAAAGGGAATGAGTTCCTTTGATGGCATGCTTGAAACTGGAATAGCATCAATTGGATTCTCAAAAGAGCTTGTCAATTTCTCCATCTTCTTCGGTGCTGAAGAATTTGATGAAGCGGATGCTTTCCTTTTCTTCACTGCTGCTCGCTCTGCAGCCTTGGTTTTCTTCGCTTCTGATGCAAAAGGAAGAACTGGACTTGGCGTTGGCGCAGGAGGGGCAGAGGAAATTTGTTCAGTAACCTCAAGCGCAACTGATGCAGTTGCCCTGGCATTATCAGTTTCTTTAGGCGCAGCGACGGATGCTTCAGCTGTCCTGGCTTGTTCCTCAGGAGCAACACTAGTGGTTGCCCTGGCATTGTCATCAGCGGCTGGAATGGAGTCATCAGCCCTGGTACTAGCAGTTTCATCAGCAGCCTGATTTTCATCAGTGGTGCTGGCATGTTCTTCAGTCGGCTGAGCAGAAGCTTCATCCTGAGGAGATTCAAGTTGCGTTGGGGCTGTAATATTGGTGGTGAAGCCTTTAGCCAACTTGACGAATCTGACTTTGGCTCCTAGCCAATTAGCACGGTACATGTCAAATTCATCACTGAGGTTTTTGATTTCAGATTGAACAGCCACAAGTTCATCAATTGTCATCTTAACATGTTTTTCTTCAGATAGTGCTCTTTATTGTACCGCACTTCAACTTCTTGGCCTTCTCAAATTTCCACTTTTCGTCACCAATGAAGGCAGTCAGCATGTGACTTTGGCCAGGAGTGAGGTTGAAGTCAGGCATAGGAGTGTTGGGATCCTTATGCCAGAGGTCAACGAAATCGAGGATCAACTTTGGATCCAGCATTAATGGCACATTAGTGCCTTTGGCTCTAGCGGCCCTTTGCTGTCTGTCTCTGATGATTTCGGCGAGTTCCTCATCATCAGCTTCGTCATCGCTGGACGGTACTTGGAAGGCGACCTGCTTCTTATGAGGACTTGGTCTAGTGCCTCGTCCAGCAGTGGCCTTAGTCTTCAGCATAGTGGGGCCTGTTGAGGGTTGCAGAGGAGCTGAAGAACTTCCCGAGGCTCCTGAGGAAATTGATTTGCTTGTGGCCCTTTGACACGAGGCAAGATGCACAGGTGCAGATGACTTTGCCGGAGGAGCTGAGGACTTTGGAACTTGAGGAACTGGGGCAGTTGGAGGAATTTTCTGTGATGGCTTTGAGGAACTGGGCCGTGAGGGCATTGCTGAGGAGCTTGGCCGTGAGGGCATTGAAGAAGAAGCACTGGGCTTATGTGTGGGCTTCTTTGGCATGATCTTCTTGGGCTTGCTAGTAGAGGCCTCAGCAGTGGTAGCAGCAGCAGAGTCTTCATTGAATTTCCTCACTGCTTCTTTAGCCATTTTGGCTTGCTTCGCTTGCCGTCTTGCCCATTCATCAGGATAGTCCTCACTACGCTTGAGCCTGGTGGGATCAGCTTCTTGGCCAGGAGCCAGTGGAGGTCTTGGGCAAGGAGGGTGAAGAGCGAATTTCTTCATGTACTTAGGAGTAATATACATGTACTCCCTCCATTCCCGTGCCCATCTCCTCTCTATCCTTTGTATGCGCACCTTGCGCTGATTTTTGTTCTCCTTGCCATGTTTGGCCTCATAAGGAGTACAATAGTCTTCATAAATGTCCTCAGGTATCTCAAATGCTGTGTTGACTTCCAGTCTTTTGCCTCCTTTCTGAGATTTCTTGCCGTCTGCCATTTTCTTCAGCTGAGGATTTTGAACTATTGAGTTCTCTGAAGAGGTATGCAGTTTTTCTCCTAGGAACGCTACAAATGAGTTAAGTTGATGAGAACCTAGTGATTCAGCAGCGGACATGAGTACCTGTGAACAGAGTATAGGTGTGAAGAATTTGGAGAGGTCATATGCATTCTCAGAAGTTTTTGCAAATAAGAACAAGTTTGAGGAATTTGACTAGATGTGTCTTGAGGAATTTCACTAAGCATTCTTTGTCTTAGGTTCCAGAGTTGTATAGATTGAAAATCCACACAATTGAGGAATCTTGAAGAAAAACATGGCTAGGGAAACAGATCAAGAACAGATGTTTGTGTGAGGTGTTTAGAGTGTGTAGGTTGAAGAATAAACACCTTTTGAAGATTTTGAAGAAATCACTGGAATCAATAAGGGCAGTAAAAGTAGCTTTTAATTACCCTTGATGAAGAACACAACAAACTAAGAATAGTAGATTTGAAGCTCGTCTGTTCAGATCTTCCACGCCCTAACTTGGCTGAGGAAGACGACTACGGCGACGGCGGAGTGAAGAAATCCACGGCCGACGTGAGTACGACGGCGACGAGGTCGAGGCAGCGAAGCTCTTCCTCACCGGCGACGATGGAAGTAGCGGCGGCGCTAGGTTTTGAGAGCTCGAGTGAGGGAGTGAGGTCGAGCGGAATAAAAACAGATTGAGGAAGGGAAGGGGTATTTATAGCCACGGTGAAAAACTGCTCGCCCGAGGAAAATGGACGAACGTGCCCCTGACCTTTCTCATCCTTGTGACATGTGTCACCCACGTACAGAGAGGTGGAGATCGTGGGTGAATAGATAAGTATTATCGTGGGATGTGGAACGGTTTAGGCAGCAATAGCTGAAAATTTAGATTAGAATATTTTGAAGTTTCGTTCGCGGATTCTTCAGCTGACAAGGACACAGTGAAGATTTTGAACGGGTTTCAAATAGAACGCACATGAAGAATTTGTGAACAGACTGGGTTGAGTATAGCATAGAGGGGTAAGGGTCCGATCACATTCACTTAGCAAGAAAATGCAACTTGAAGAAATAGCTATAAGTGAATGCTGTAGAGGACATAAACTCATATATAATATATATTCAATGAAGAAAAACGACGGAGAGAGTGAAGACATTGCAAGGTTGAAAAAAAATCAACTGAGGAATTTCAAGACTGGAGAAGAACTCAAATTGAAGATTTTCAACTTTTGTTGGTGGCGTAACCCACCGTATAAGAATGCTGATTTCAGATGCCGCGTACAATTGTCGTAGGGCTCTAAGAATCAAATTCTTCATTAATTTCTTCACACTTAGAGGGTTTGTCTTCATTGATTGAAGAAAAACATTACTTCGTGTGTTGCACATCTAAGTCATCAATTTAGCATAAGTGTTAGGATGTGTGTCCTTTTCAAAGGACACCCGAAGATTCTAAGATATTTAGCTCACACCGCAACTTGCTAAATCTCTTCTCATCCAAGGGCTTTGTGAAGATATCACCCTTCAACACATGATCACGAAGAAAATGATGACGATTCTGAATGTGCTTTGTCTTTGAGTGCTGAACTGGGTTATGAGAAATCTTGATAGCACTCTCATTGTCACAATAGAGTGGCACATTCTTCACATTGATGCCGTAGTCCTTGAGAGTTTGCTTCATCCATAGCAATTGAGCACAGCATGAACCAACAACAATGTACTCAGCTTCAGTAGTAGAAAGTGATACACAGTTGTGTTTCTTTGAAGACCAACATACCAAAGATCGTCCGAGGAAATGACATGTGCCTGATGTTGACTTGCGGTTCGCACGGTCACTAGCGTAGTTGGAATCTGAATATCCAATGAGATCAAAAGCCGAGCCCTTGGGATACCATAATCCAAGTGTTGGAGTGTGAGCTAGATATCGAAGAATATGCTTCACAACCTTATGGTGTGATTCCTTCGGTGTCGTTTGAAAACAGGCACACATGCAAACACTAAGCATAATATCTGGCCTAGATGCACATAAGTACAATAAAGAGCCAATCATGGAACGGTATACCTTTTGATCGAAGTCAATGCCATTTTCGTCAGTGGATAGATGGCCATTTGTGGGCATAGGGATTTTGACGCCTTTGCAATCTTGCATGCCGAATTTCCTCAATACATGCTTGAGGTATTTCTCCTGAGATATGAAGACGTCGTTTCGTTGTTGACGAATTTGAAGACCACAAGGCCATTTTCATCTTGCTTGTTACGGTAGATCCATTTGGTGCCGATGATATTGTGCTTGCGAGGGTCTGGTCGCTTGACATGTTCCCAAACATTGTTGAGCTTGAACTGATGTAATTTTTCTTGCATAGCTTGAATCCACTCATGCTCCAGAAATGCTTCATCTACCTTAGTGGGCTCTGTGATAGAGACGAAAATAAAGTGCCCACAAAAGTTAGACAAATGTGAAGCTTTTGAGCGTGTGAGAGGACCTGGAGCTTTGATGTCATTGATGATTCTCTCAATCCGCACTTCATTAGAAATGCGAGGATGAGCTGGTTGACGATGAGGAATTTGCTCAGCATTTTCTTCAGAGCCATTTTCTTCAGGTGCACCAGCATGATGTTCTTCACATCCTGGAATGACTTCTTCAGCAAATTTTTTGGTAGGAATGATAGCCTCAGTAGCCTTGAACTTAAAGGATTCCTCAGGTGGTATTTCATCTAGCAGAGGAGGTAGGTGCTCTTTATGCGAGCCATTAGTTTCATCGAACCGCACATCTACAGTTTCAACAACCTTGTGGTGATAGGTGTTGAAAACTCTGTAGGTGTGCGAGTCCTTACCATAACCAAGCATAAAACCTTCATGTGCTTTCAGTGCAAATTTAGAATTGTGATGAGGATCTCTAATCCAACATTTAGCGTTGAAGACTTTGAAATAACTCACAATGGGTTTCTTGTCCATGAGGAGTTCATATGAGGTCTTTCTAAAGAATTTGTTAAGATATACCCTGTTGATGATGTGGCATGCTGTATTAATTGCCTCAGGCCAGAAGTGAGAAGGCGTCTTGTACTCATCAAGCATAGTGCAAGCCATCACAACAAGAGTCCTGTTCTTGCGCTCCACGACGCCATTCTGCTGAGGAGTATAAGGAGCAGATAACTCGTGAGTAATACCAAGTTCATCAAGATAGTCATCAAGACCAGTATTCTTGAACTCAGTTCCATTGTCACTTCTATTGTGCTTGATCTTCACACCAAGGTTGGTTGAAGCCCTCAAGGAAAATCGTTTGAAGACTTCCTGCACTTCAGTTTTGTAAGTGATGATATGCACCCATGTATAACGAGAATAGTCATCAACAATGACAAAGCCATATAAAGATGCAGCATTAGTAAATGTGGCATAATGAGTAGGGCCAAAGAGATCCATGTGAAGCAATTCAAATGGACGAGTGGTAGTCATGATGGTCTTTGAGGGATGCTTAGCCCTGGTCATGTTTCCGGCTTCACAAGCTCCACACAAATGGTCCTTGAGGAATTTGACACCCTCGATGCCAATGACATGCTTCTTCTTCGCGAGCGTGTGCAAGTTCCTCATGCCAGCATGACCAAGTCGCCGATGCCATAGCCAGCCTTCTGAAGCTTTTGCAAGTAGACATGTGGCAGGTTGTGGTCCTGTAGAGAAATCAACAATATACAAATCTCCTCTCCTAAAGCCTTCGAAGACTTTGGAATTGTCAGCTTCCATGATCACAAAAAAACGATACTTGCCGAAGACAACAACCATATCAAGATCACAAAGCATTGAGACCGACATGAGGTTGAATCCTAAAGACTCGACAAGCATGACTTTGTCCATGTGTCGATCCTTTGAGATTGCAACCTTACCTAGACCCAATACCTTGCTCTTGCCTTTGTTAGTGTAGGTGATATGCTTCAGATGCGATGGAGATAAAGTAGTGTCCATCAATAAGCTCCTGTCACCAGTCATGTGATTTGTACATCCACTATCGAGGACCCACTCAGTGGCTTTGGGTTGATCATCCCACAAATGAATTAGTGCACCTTACGAACTCATATACTTCATAAGTGAAAAATATGATACCAAATTCATCAGATCAATTTCATCAAGCGGTAGAACAGGTAAAGTAGTATGAGGACGTGAGAAATGAAAATTCATTTCTTCATGATTAGCTTGCGTCCTTTTGATACATCTCCAACGTATCTATAATTTTTGATTGTTCCATGATATTATATATTCTATTTTGGATGTTTAATGGGCTTATTTATACACTTTTATATTATTTTTGGGACTAACCTATTAACCGGAGGCCCAACCCAACTATTTTTTTTGCCTATTTCAGTGTTTCGTAGAAAATGAATATCAAACGGAGTCCAAACAGAATGAAACCTTCGGGAGCATGATTTTTGGAACAATCGTGATCCCGAGGACTTGGAGTGGACATCAAGCAACCAATGAGGTGGCCACGAGGCAGGGGATCGCGCCTACCCCCTGGGCGCGCCTTCCCCCCTCGTGGCTCCACCGACCTACTTCTTCCTCCTATATATACCTACGTACCCTGAAAACATCCAGGACCACGACGAAACCCTATTTCCACCGCCGCAACCTTCTGTACCCAGAGATCCCATCTTGGGGCCTTTTCCGGAGCTCTCCGGAGGGGGCATTGATCACGGAGGGCCTCTACATCAACTCCATGGCCCCTCCGATGATGTGTGAGTAGTTTACCTCAGACCTTTGGGTCCATAGTTATTAGCTAGATGGGTTCTTCTCTCTCTTTGGATCTCAACTAGCACATATGCCCGTGCGTTGCAACGGGAAAAATTGATGTGTTGTGAAAGCATAATGTCCCACAGCACCGGATTCACTATGAAGAACATGCTGCAACCCAGCATCCTTCTACAAAATGAACATAAAAAAATATGATGCAATTTAGCCATGTTCATACTTTCTTTGCCGGGCATAATCTCTCACTGATTTCATTTAAGTATAATCATTTCTTTAATTACCATGACGTCCTCACTCATTTTAGTCGGGAGTCAAATCCTTCCTTCTCTAATTTAGCAGCCCCAACACATTGAAACCTACTAATCCTTCCTTTTATCCTACATTTTTACCTCAAGTCCTTCATTTAATTAGCCTCATCTATTTGAATATTCTATTTATTAAGACCACAATCTTTGTTTTAATTATTCCACCGATTTACCCATAATTCTTTCTTTAATTAGCCACATCCGCTTAAATATTTTATTTAAGCCCACAATCCTTCCTTTAATTAGCTCATTCGCTTAATTAGCTCGCCCTCAACATGAGGACTACCACTCATATATTTAGAGTGAGTTGGGATTAGTAAATATGAATGGCGCATAGGTCGTTGGTTGTTATATCGAAGATCCAGACAGGAGGTCATGTGTTCAATTCCAACAATGTTGATTTATTTTGACCGAATTATTTTTCGCGGTCTCTATGAAAGCCCATAAAAGGCCCAACAACATATAAGTACCTGGCCCAGGTGGCTTAGCCTGTGTATGAGTCAAACGAAAAGGACTAAACCAAACCAAGAATACCTATTCCCTTTAATAGTAGGTATAGATACAAAGTTCTCCTCGATTCTCTTGGAGATCTATTTGATGTAATCTTCTTTTGCGGTGTGTTTGTCGAGATCCGATGAATTGTGGGTTTATGATCAAGACTATCTATGTACAATATTTGAATCTTCTCTGAATTCTTTATGTATGATTGGTTATCTTTGCAAGTCTCTTCGAATTATCAGTTTGGTTTGGCCTACTAGATTGATCTTTCTTGCAATGGGAGAAGTGCTTAGCTTTGGGTTCAATCTTGCGGTGCTCGATCCCAGTGATAGAAAGGGAAACGACACATATTGTATTGTTGCCATCGAGGATAAAAAGATGGGGTTTATATCACATTGCATGAGTTTATCCCTCTACATCATGTCATCTTGCTTAAAGCGTTACTCTGTTCTTATGAACTTAATACTCTAGATGCATGCTGGATAGCGGTCGATGTGTGGAGTAATAGTAATAGATGCAGGCAGGAGTCGGTCTACTTGTCACGGACGTGATGCCTATATACATGATCATACCTAGATATTCTCATAACTATGCTCAATTCTATCAATTGCTCGACAGTAATTTGTTCACCCACCGTAATACTTATGCTATCTTGAGAGAAGCCACTAGGGAAACCTATGGACCCCGGGTCTATTTTCCATCATACAAGTTTCCAATCTATTTTATTTTGCAATCTTTACTTTCAATTTATATCATAAAAATACCAAAAATATTTATCTTATTATTATTATTATTATTATTATTATTATCTCTATCAGATCTCACTCTTGCAAGTGGCCATGAAGGGATTGACAACCCCTTTATCGCGTTGGTTGCGAGGTTCTTATTTGTTTGTGTAGGTACGAGGTGACTCGCGCGTGGTCTCCTACTGGATTGATACCTTGGTTCTCAAAAACTGAGGGAAATACTTACGCTGCTTTGCTGCATCACCCTTTCCTCTTCAAGGGAAAACCAACGCATGCTCAAGAGGTAGCAAGAAGGATTTCTGGCGCCGTTTCCGGGGAGATCTATGCCAAGTCAAGACATACCAAGTACCCATCACAACTCTTATCATTCGCATTACATTATTTGTCATTTGCCTCTCGTTTTCCTCTCCCCCACTTCACCCTTGCTATTTTATTCGCCTTCTCTTCCTTTCGCCCTCTCTTTCCATTCACCTCTTTTTCGCTTACCTCTTGTTGCTTGTTGCCCTTATGGCCCTGCCTAGATTTGGTGATCTTCACCTTAAAAGGTTGGAAGAGATTGAAAGCAATGTCAGAAGCTTTATGACTTTACAATTTGAGCATAATAATTTCTTTAGAAACGAGCTCAAGGAACAAAAAGGCTTTATGGAGTACATGAATAAAGAACTTGATGACATGTCTAAGGAATTTTATGGTTTGAAATCTCAGATTGCTCATTTTGAAAAATTAATAGCTGAAATTTCGGATAAGCAGGCCACCTTAGTTAATAAGATGGCCACCAAGCCGGAAAGTTTTTATGAGAATAAATATGAAGATCTAAAAGTTATTGATGTGTCCCCTATTAAATCTTTGTTTTGCAATATGAATCTTGATAATCATGGGACTAGAGATGAGTCAACTTTAGTTAGAAGGCATCCCAATGATTCGGAGTTTTTAGATCTTGATGTAAAAATTGATAAAAGTGGGATTGGAGAGGTCAAAACTTTAAATAGCAATGAACCCACTATCTTGGATTTCAAGGAATTTAATTATGATAATTGCTCTTTGATAGATTGTATTTCCTTGTTGCAATCCGTGCTAAATTCTCCCCATGCTTATAGTCAAAATAAAGCTTTTACTAAACATATCGTTGATGCTTTCATGCACTCTTACGAAGAAAAACTTGAGTTGGAAGTTTCTATCCCTAGAAAAATTTATGATGAGTAGGAACCTACAATAAAAATAAAAATTAAAGATCATGAATGCTATGCTTTGTGTGATTTGTGTGCTAGTGTTTCCATGGTCCCCAAAACTTTGTGTGATTTGCTAGGTTTCCGTGAATTTGATTATTGTTCTTTAAACTTGCACCTTGCGGATTCCACCATTAAGAAACCTATGGGAAGAAGTAATGATGTTCTTATTGTTGTAAATAGGAATTATGTGCCCATAGATCTCATTGTTCTTGATATAGATTGCAATCCTTCATGTCCTATTATTCTTGGTAGAGCCTTAGAACGATTGGTGCAATTATCGATATGAAGGAAGGAAATATTAGATTCCAATTTCCATTAAGGAAGGGCATGGAACACTTCCCTAGAAAGAAAATTAAATTACCATATGAATCTATTATGAGAGCCACTTATGGATTGCCTACCAAATATGGCAATACCTAGATCTATCCTCGCTTTTATGCCTAGCTAGGGGCGTTAAATGATAGCGCTTGTTGGGAGGCAACCCAATTTTATTTTTGTTCCTTGCTTTTTGTTCCTGTTTAGTAATAAATAATTTATCTAGCCTATTTTTTGGTTGTTTTTTTGTGTTTAATTAGTGTTTGTGCCAAGTAGAACCGTTGGGAAGACTTGGGGAAAGTCTTTTTGATCTTGCTGTAAAAAACAGAAACTTTAGCGCTCACGAGAATTGCTGCCATTTTTTACTGGAGAGTGATATTTAGTTAATTATTTTTTAAGATGATTATTAGATAAATTCCTCACGTCCAGAAATTTATTTTAGAATTTTGTGGTTCCAGAAGTATTTGAAACCTACAGATTACTACAGACTTTTCTGTTTTTGACAGATTCTGTTTTTCGTGTGTTGTTTGCTTATTTTGGTGAATCTATGGCTAGTAATAGAGTTTATGAACCATAGAAAAGTTGTAATACAGTAGGTTTAACATCAATATAAATAAATAATGAGTTCACTACAGTACCTTGAAGTGGTGGTTTGTTTTCTTTTACTAACGGAGCTCACGAAGATTTTCTTTTAAGTTTTGTGTTGTGAAGTTTTCAAGTTTTGGGTAAAGATTTGATGGATTATGGAACAATGAGTGGCAAGAGACTAAGCTTGGGGATGCCCAAGGCACACCAAGGTAAAATCCAAGGACAACCAAAAGCCTAAGCTTGGGGATGCCCTGGAAGGCATCCCCTATTTCGTCTTCGTCCATCGGTAACTTTACTTTGAGCTATATTTTTATTCGCCACATGATATGTATTTTGCTTGGAGCATCTTGTATGATTTGAGTATTTGCTTTTTAGTTTACCACAATCATCCTTGCTGTACACACCTTTTGGGAGAGACACACATGAATTGGAATTTATTAGAATACTCTATGTGCTTCACTTATATCTTTTGAGGTGGATAATTTTTGCTCTAGTGCTTCGCTTATATCTTTTAGAGCATGGCGCTACTTCTATTTTATAGAAATAATTGATCTCTCATGCTTCACTTATGTCTACGAGTCAGGGCAATCTGCGAATCAAGCGAGCTCCCCTTGCAATGATGTGGTGGTGAACCTCTCATTCGTCTTCAGTGCTCTCCGAACCGTGCGGGAAGGTTTCCCATCACACGGCTCACCAACTTGATCTTCTGCGGGAACCTTATGTCAGAACAGGCCTGGGAAAAGAAGTACGGTCTCGCTTTCCTTTGCCACTCAAGTGTACGGCATCTGCCGTTCTTAGGCCCCTTCTTCCCTTCCCTAATCCAAAAATGAGTCCACCGCCTGCCTGGCACTGTATGGGTATAGGTATGGCGTGCAGGCCAGCCTCCCTTGGATTTTAGGTGATTAACTACCGAAGCGAAGAAAAGGCTGGATCAAGAAAAGGGGGGTACTACGAGCCCTCTGCCCCACGCATCTAACCAGCTCGCGTGGTTCACCGGTTCCACCGACGTCACCCTTAGATAGAGTTATTCAGTCGATACAGAGATGCGCTTAAAGTGGGGGGTGTGCTGTCCCTATTGGGCTGGGCCCTTCCCCATAAGGCCCCACCGTCGGGGCATAAGTGCCCTCTTGCTATCCATATGCAAGGCGCCGTCTTAGCCTTGCCTTCCCAGGATCGCTCCCACACCTGTCACGTTCGTGATCGGCCTCCTCAACTGTGTATCGATCGAAAGGCAGGGCGGCAGAGCCCCCAACCGACGGGAGTAGTTACGTCCAGTATGTCCCCCCTCGATTCCCGACATGCTATGATACCCCAGGGTGGGTAGGAGCGGGTCGAGTCCGTATCACCGCGGAACAACTGCAGCGTCCGGATCTGATCTATCTACTCGGCAATTCATCCGGTGACTTCACAGTCGCCAAAGAAGCCCCAAGAAGCATCAAACATTTCCGATGAGATCCATGGAGCTATTCTGAGATAGCAAGCACTAGCTCCCAGTGCGACTTCATAAAAAGCAAGAAAAGATAAGATCGAAGAAAATGAAACGCACGTGGTGGTCATTATAGCGGTTCCTTCAGATCCTAGAAAACGTCCGAAAAAACCGGCTACGGAACTACCAAGCAAAGGCAAAAAGACAATAAGTAGATACATAAGATCGAGTCTCTTAAAAAAAATCAGACAATGTTCAAGCGGCCTGTCATTGAGACAAAAACGTGTTAAGCATATAAGCACTTTCGACTTGATTTGCAGTGGTCAGTTACGCAAGACGGGAAGAGAGTTTCCTTCTTCAGAGTCCTTTTATCCCAATATTAAGGATAATGTGTGGGCCTTTACTGAAAGAAGATGGTTGATCCCCTTGCCGACTCATTCCATCCTCCCCCCGGTGGGTCGTCCTCTTATTCACTCTCGCGAGCAAAGAAGAAGAGAGACAGCATTCAAGCCAGCAATGGACTGAGGTATGAGACGATAAAGGTAAAGAGAAGGGGCCGTCGTTGGTGCATAACAGATCTTTCCTATCTACGATCTTTCTCGGTGCATAAGCGAGGCTTCGCGGTCGAAGTACCACATAAGCAATAAAGCCAATAGACCTTGAATAGCCTGTACGAAATAACTTGTGAAGAGGATTTACTAGAGTCTAAAAATCTTGTACGCAAGTTGGCACAACGCTTTCAATCAATCTCGCTCATCTGGTCTGCCCGGTCAAATCAGCGATCATGCCCCCCTTATTCTAGCGGAGGAACAGCTTCATCAGATTCATTCCCTTGCTAATCCGCCTTCAAGCCTTGTTCCTTCTTCCGCTTCATCTATTGTAAAATTCTATATGCCACAAATAGAAGTAGAAAGAAATCCTAGCAGTCATTGAGATTGAATCCAAAGGAAATCGCAATCCAATTACCGTGAGAGCGAATTAACAGAGTCAGTTCAACTAAATGGTCAAAATCAGAATAAAGGAAGGTAACGAAATACTTCATTAACAAGGCCCGTTTAATTAACAATTTTAGCTTTCTTTGCTCACCAGCTTTTTTCTGCGCCCCTTCACTCACTTCTGAATGACTCCTTTAGCACTCTCTTTTGGTTGGTTACTTCATTGAAATAGAAAGTACATCTCTAACTCCCGGCTAACGCGAATCATTCAAAAACTACTACTTATTGGGTTGGGCAACCGACACGTGAAATCGATGCCGGGCTACACTTCCTTCAATTAATTGTTTAGGTTTACTTTGGCGGAGCATTCAATCCAGGTGTGGGAATCATTCCGACTTCATGTATTTGCCCTGCCCTAGCCTCTTGGGAATGTAGGTGTCCGAGAATGGAAGCTCGGCAACAGAGCAGACCGGAAGAAGTATGTACCTCATGAAGCAAGGACTAGCCAGAGCTCTTAGTATGGCCACTTTTGCAGGATGAATCCGTTCACTGCCTGCTTCTCTATCGCATTGGACCTAGAAAGAGTGCAAACAGGAAGCATAGATCCTTGAGACTCTGACATTTTCAACCAGCATGGTAATTCACTTCGTTTATAAATTTTAAATGCTAAGAGAAGTTGGATGCTTGATAGATTGTTTTGAGATATAAAGGTGGTAATATTAGAGGTGTGCTAGTTGAGTAATTGTGAAATTGATGAATACTTGTGTTGAAGTTGGCAAGTCCCGTAGCATGCACGTATGGTAAACGTTACGTGACAAATTTGAAGCATGGGGTGTTCTTTGATTGCTTTCCTTATGAGTGGCGGTCGGGGACGAGCGATGGTCTTTTCGTACCAATCTATCCCCCTAGGAGCATGCACGTAGTGCTTGGTTTTGATGACTTGTAGATTTTTGCAATAAGTATGTGAGTTCTTTATGACTAATATTGAGTCCATGGATTATACACACTCTCACCCTTCCATCATTGCTAGCCTCTTCGGTACCGTGCATGCCCTTTCACACCTTGAGAGTTGGTGCAAACTTTGCCGGTGCATTCAAACCCTGTGATATGATACGCTCTATCACACATAAGCCTCCTTATATCTTCCTCAAAACAGCCACCATACCTACCTATTATGGCATTTCCATAGCCATTCTGAGATATATTTCCATGCAACTTTCCACCGTTCCATTTATTATGGCACGCATCATCATTGTCATATTGCCATGCATGATCATGTAGTTGACATCGTATTTGTGGCAAAGCCACCGTTCATATTTTTCATACATGTCACTCTTGATTCATTGCATATCCCAGTACACTGCCGGAGGCATTCACATAGAGTCATATTTTGTTCTAACTATTGAGTTGTAAGTAAAAAGAAGTGTGATGATCATCATTATTAGAGCATTGTCCCGGTGAGGAAAGGATGATGGAGACTATGATTCCCCCACAAGTCGGGATGAGACTCTGGACGAAAAAAAATAAAAAAAAGAAGAGAAAAGAGGCCAAAAAAAAGAAAGAAGGCCCAAATAAAAGAGAGAGAGAGAGAGATAAAGAGAGAAGGGACAATGTTACTATCCTTTTTCCACACTTGTGCTTCAAAGTAGCACCACGATCTTCATGATAGAGAGTCTCCTATGTTGCCACTTTCATAAACTAGTGGGAATTTTTTATTATAGAACTTGGCTTGTATATTCCAATGATGGGCTTCCTCAAATGCCCTAGGTCTTGGTGAGCAAGCGAGTTGGATGCACACCCACTTAGTTTCTTTGATGAGCTTTCATATATTTATAGCTCTAGTGCATCCGTTGCATGGCAATCCGTACTCCTTGCATTGACATAAATCGGTGGGCATCTTCATAGCCCATTGATTAGCCGCGTCAATGTGAGACTTTCTCCCTTTTTGTCTTCTCACACAACCTCAATCATCATATTATATTCCACCCATAGTGCTATGTCCATGGCTCACGCTCATATATTGCGTAAAAGTTGAAAGAGTTTGAAAAGGCTAAGTATGAAACAATTGTTTGGCTTGTCATCGGGGTTGTGCATGATGAGAGCATTTTGTGTGACGAAAATGGAACATGGCCAAACTATATGACTTTGTAGGGATACGTTTTCTTTGGCTATGGTATTTTGATAAGACATAATTGCTTGATTAGCATACTTGGAGTATTACTATTTTTATGTCAACAATAAACTTTTATCTTGAATATTTCGGATCTAAACATTCATGCCACGATAGAGAAAAATACATTGAATAGTATTCTAGAAAGCATTCCACATCAAAAATTCTGTTTTTATCATTTACCTACTCGAGGACGAGCAGGAATTAAGCTTGGGGATGCTGATACGCTTCCAACGTATCAATAATTTTTGATTGTTCCATGCTATTATATATTCTGTTTTGGATGTTTAATGGGCTTATTTATACACTTTTATATTATTTTTGGGACTAACCTATTAACCGGAGGCCTAGCCCAAATTGCTGTTTTTTGCCTATTTCAATGTTTCGCAGAAAAAGAATATCAAACGGAGTCCAAACGGAATGAAACCTTCGGGAGCGTGATTTTTGGAACAAACGTGATCTAGAGGACTTGGACTGGACGTCGAACAACCAACGAGGTGGCCACGAGGCAGGGGGCGCGCCTACCCCCTAGGCACGCCCTCCCCCCTCATGGGCCCCTCGTGGCTCCACCGACCTACTTCTTCCTCCTATATATACCTATGTACCCTGAAAACATCCAGGAGCACCACGAAACCCTATTTCCACCGCCGCAACCTTCTGTACCCAAGAGATCCCATCTTGGGGCCTTTTCCGGAGCTCCGCAGGAGGGGGCATTGATCATGGAGGGCCTCTACATCAACTCCATGGCCCGTCCAATGATGTGTGAGTAGTTTACCTCAGACCTTCGGGTCCATAGTTATTAGCTAGATGGGTTCTTCTCACTCTTTGGATCTCAATACAAAGTTCTCCTCGATTCTCTTGGAGATCTATTTGATGTAATCCTCTTTTGCGATGTGTTTGTCGAGATCCGATGAATTGTGGGTTTATGATCAAGACTCTCTATGAACAATATTTGAATCTTCTCTGAATTCTTTTATGTATGATTGGTTATCTTTGCAAGTCTCTTCGAATTATCAGTTAGGTTTGGCCTACTAGATTGATCTTTCTTGCAATGGGAGAAGTGCTTAACTTTGGGTTCAATCTTGCGGTGCTCGATCCCAGTGACAGAAAGGGAAACGACACGTATTGTATTGTTGCCATCGAGGATAAAAAGATGGGGTTTATATCATACTGCATGAGTTTATCCCTCTACATCATGTCATCTTGCTTAAAGAGTTACTCTATTCTTATGAACTTAATACTCTAGATGCATGTTGGATAGCGGTCGATGTGTGGAGTAATAGTAGTAGATGCAGGTAGGAGTCGGTCTACTTGTCACGGACGTGATGCCTATATACATGATCATACCTTCTCATAACTATGCTCAATTCTATCAATTGCTCGACAGTAATTTGTTCACCCACCATAATACTTATGCTATCTTGAGAGAAGCCACTAGTGAAACCTATGGCCCCCGGGTCTATTTTCCATCATACAAGTTTCCAATCTATTTTATTTTGCAATCTTTCCTTTCAATTTATATCATAAAAATACCAAAAATATTTATCTTATTATTATTATTATCTCTATCAGATCTCACTCTTGCAAGTGGCCATGAAGGGATTGACAACCCCTTTATCGCGTTGGTTGCGAGGTTCTTATTTGTTTGTGTAGGTACGAGGTGACTCGCGCGTGGTCTCCTACTGGATTGATACCTTGGTTCTCAAAAACCGAGGGAAATACTTACGCTGCTTTGCTGCATCACCCTTTCCTCTTCAAGGGAAAACCAACGCATGCTCAAGAGGTAGCACCTTTCAAGTATGTTCAGGTCTCCAGCAAATTCTTCACACGTTTAGGTTCGTCTGGAGACTTGACCCTGCATAAGAGATTAGTTCTTTTTCTTCATCATCCACATCTGAAGGGGTGGTAAAGAGTTCATCATTATGCGAGCTCCATAAGAGAAAGGTGGCATAGATGCCAATCCACTTCGTTTCACATAAGAGGGGTTAGGGTAAGCATATGAGTAAGCAGAGAAATTCTTCGAGGATTTATGAGCATAATGATTTGAGGAATAATGCACATATCCATAACCCTTAGCCTTTCCCTGCGAAACAGAGGTGTTAGCATGATGATGTTCATATGAGGACTTTAATCCTTTTGAGGAATTTGGTCCGTATGAGGACTTGGATCCATACAAGGACTTGGATCCATATGAAGACTTTGGTCCATATGAAGAATTTGATCTGGGGCTCCTATTCTTCACAGGTGGTGTCATGATGACATTCACCTGAAGACTTTCAAGGCACCTTTTGGAAACCTAGATTTTCTTCATAGGAGGACTGTTCCTGTAGTTAGTGCCAATATATCTAGCAAATACTTCACCATTCTGATTTTTGAACATCTTACAGTTGGAGTCAAATGACTCATCAGAAGAATATGAAGATTCACATGTAAAGCCAGATAAAGTAGATGGATCCACTGAAGGCCCCTTTGCAGCAACCCATGAGGTTTTGGGATACTGCTTAGGCTTCCAATAGGTCCCATCAGCATTGAGTTTCCTCTCAAAGGCAATACCCTCTTTTCTAGGGTTCCTATTGAGGATATGCTTCTTAAGCACATCACAAAGAGCCTGATGCCCTTTGAGGCTTTTGTACATGCATGTCACATACAATTCCTCCAGCCCTACATGGTCAGTGATACTAGCAGCATCCACAGATGAGGTTAGTGATAGCATAGACAGGTGAAGAATTTTCAGCAATAGAAGCATTTGAACTTTCAGGTGAAAAATTAGCAGATTCATGTTCAATGCACTTCAAACATGGATGAATAAATTCTTCCTAAGTAGCGCTGATCTGTTGAGCAAGTAATGAATCACTCTCCTTCTAAAGATCTTCATAACTCACTCTTAACTTCTCAAGATCATGCTCTCTTTGAAGAAATTCATAAGAAAGCTTCTCATGATCAGATAAGAGAGTGTTATGATGACTCTGAAGATTATCAAACTTAGTCTGAAGTCTCTGAAGATTTTCAGTCAAAGTTTTAGTGTGATCCATTTCTTCACCCAACATATCATCGCTTTTGTCTAACATATTTTGAACCTTTTCAAGAGCCTTTTTTTGTTTCACAACAATCTTAGCAAGTTTAGAATAGCTAGGCTTGAGATTTTCATCAGATTCATCCTCACTTGATCCAGAGGAGGGATATTTGAGTACCTTTGCACCTTTTGCCATGAAGCAATAGGTGGGAGTGTAGTCATCATCGCTGTCATCAGTGGTGTTATGGAGGTCCTTTTCCTCAAAGTTGAAGATGGACTTGCTGATGAACGTAGTAGTGAGGGCTAGGCTCGCCACACAAGAGACTGACTCCTCAGATGCCTCCTCTTCCTCATTTTCCTTAGATTCAGCCTCAGAGTTCATTTCCTTGCCAATGAATGCCCGAGCCTTCTTGGAGCTGCTCTTCTTGTGAGATGAAGACCTTGAAGGTTTTGATGAAGAGGACTTTGAAGATTTCTTCTTCTTCTTCTTTGAATCATCAGAACTGTAGTCCTTGTACTTCTTCTTCTTTGATTCCTTTTCCCACCGAGGACAATCTTGAATGTAGTGACCGGGTTTCTTGCATCTGTGGCAAAGTCTCTTCTTGTAATCACGGGATGAGGAACCTGATCTTAAGTCATCACTTCTTGAGGATTTTCCAAAACGACCACGTCTTCAGAACTTCTGGAATTTCCCCACGAGCATTGCTAGCTCATGGCTCAATTCTTCAGGATCACCAAGGCTGCTACCAGAATCTTCACCTTCAGATTCAGACACTGCCTTGGCCTTTAGAGCTCGTGATCTGCCATAGCTCGGTCCATAGAGGTCTCTCTTCTCAGCAAGCTGGAACTCATGAGTGTTTAGCCTTTCGAGGATATCAGCAGGATAAAGTGACTTGTAGTCTCCATGTTCTTGTATCATTAGTGCAAGGGTGTCAAATGAGGAATCAAGCGATCGAAGCAATTTCTTCACCACCTCGTGGTCGGTGATGTCAGAGGCACCAAGTGCTTGAAGCTCATTTGAAATGTCAGTGAGGAGATCGAAGGTTTGCTGAACATTTTCATTATCAAGTCTTTTGAAGCGGTTGAAGAGATTGCGAAGAACGTCAACTCGAGAGTCATGCTGTGATGAGACTGCTTCGTTGACCTTGGACAGCCTGTCCCAGATAAGCTTTGTTGTCTCCAAAGCACTCACTCTGCCATATTGCCCTTTGCTCAGATGGCCACATATGATGTTCTCCGCTTGAGAGTCGAGTTGCTTGAATCTCTTCACATGAGCAGCGTTGATGGTAGGAGTGACAGAGGGAACGCCATATTCCACAATGTACCAGAGATTGTTGCCAATTGCCTCAAGATGCATGCACATCTTATTCTTCCAGTAGGGGTAGTCCGTCCCATCGAAGGTAGGACACCCAGCAGAGACCTTGATCATACCTGTGGTTGACATAACTGAAACTCCAGGTGGTTAAACCAAAATCACACAGAACAAGGGAGTACCTTGCTCTGATACCAACTAAAAGTGCGCTAAGTCGACTAGAGGGGGGTGAATAGGCGATTTTTATGAAATCTTCACTGATGAATTTCAGGGTGAGGAAATTCCTAAGCAAAGAACTACTTGTAGCTGAATAAGTACTCAGATGCAGACATAACATAACATAAGCATGGTGTAACACCCTCGATGCGGCTATATCTCCCACGTGTCGAAGCACGACTTAGAGGCATAACCGCATTGAAAGCAATGTCGCAAGTGAGGTAATCTTCACACAACCCATGTAATACATAAGGGGAAGAGATACATAGTTGGCTTACAATCGCCACTTCACCCAATTACATGAATAAAGCATCACATCAACCAGATACAATCAAGGTCCGACTACGGAACCAAAATAAAAGCAGACTACCCCAAATGCTACATAGATCCCCGATCGACCCCAACTGGGCTCCACTACTGATCAACTAGTACGAAACAACACAAAGGAAAAGATCGTCATCGAGCTCCTCCTTGAGCTTGGTTGCGTCACTTGCTTGGTAACATCGGCACCTGCAAACTGGTTTTGGAAGTATCTGTGAGTCACGGGGACTCAACAATCTCACACCCTCGCGATCAAGACTATTTAAGCTTATAGGTAGGGAAAAGGTATGAGGTGGAACTGCAGCAAGCGACTAGCATATATGGTGGCTAAACATACGCAAATGAGAGCGAGAAGAGAAGGCAAAAGCACGGTCGAGAATCTATGATCAAGAAGTGATCCTAGAACAACGTACATCAAACATAACTCCAACACTGTGTTCACTTCCCGGACTCCGCCGAGAAGAGACCATCACGGTTACACACGCGGTAGATGTATTTTAATTAAGGTCAACTTTAGGTTTTCTACAACCGGACATTAACAAATTCCCATCTGCCCATAACCGCGGGCACGGCTTTCGAAAGTTCAAATCCCTGCAGGGGTGTCCCAACTTAGCCCATCACAAGCTCTCACGGTCAACGAAGGATATTCCTTCTAGCGGGAAGACCCGATCAGGCTCGGAATCCCGGTTACAAGACATCCTCGACAATGGTAAAATAAGTCCAGCAACATCGCCCGAATGTGCCGACAAATCCCGATTGGAGCTGCACATATCTCGTTCTCAGGGCACACTCAGATAGGTCAAGCTACGAGTAAAACCAACCCTCGAGTTGCCCGAGGTGGCCCCGCAGGCTGCCCATTTCGGACCAACACTCAGAGGAGCACTGGCCCGGGGGGGGGGGTTAAATAAAGATGACCCTTGAGTCTGCAGAACCCAAGGGAAAGAAAAGGCTAGGTGGCGAATGGTAAAACCAATGTTGGGCATTGCTGGAGGAGTTTTATTCAAGGCGAACTATCAAGGGGTTCCCATTATAGCCCAACCGCGTAAGGAACGCAAAATCCAGGAGCATAACACCGATATGACAGAAACTAGGGCGGCAAGAGTGGAACAAAACACCAGGCATAAGGCGCCTTCCACCCTTTACCAAGTATATAGATGCATTAATTAAATAAGAAATATTGTGATATCCCAACAAAATATCCATGTTCCAAACATGGAACAAGCTCCAATCTTCACCTGCAACTAACAACGCTATAAGAGGGGCTGAGCAAAGCGGTAACATAGCCAAACAACAGTTTGCTAGGACAAGGTGGGTTAGAGGCTTGGTTCAACAATATAGGAGGCATGATAAGAAAGTGGTAGGTATCGGAGCATAGGCAAAGCAGAAGAGCGAGCATCTAGCAAGCAAAGATAGAAGTGATTTCGAGGGTATGGTCATCTTGCCTGAAATCCCGCAAGGAAGAAGAGCGAGTCCATGAAGAAGACAAACAGACGTAGTCGAACGGGTCCTCACAAACGCGACGTTATCGGAACCAACCCGAAGAAGCATCACCGGAAAGAAGCAAACAACATAGTAAACAACCACCACATAAGCATGGCACAATGCACAAACAAGTATGATGCATGTCCGGTTTAATGAGGCATGGAATGGCAAAGTGCACAAACAATCCTACAAACTTGAGTGAAGCTCATTATGCAACGGAGTTGCATATTGAAGAAAACACCACATGACTTATTTAGTTCTCTCTCGTTTATGTACCCAACAATATTAAATGTTGTTAGCATGGCAAGAGGTGAAGCATGATGAAACTATCTAATCTAGGCAAGTTTAAATGAGGCTGAAACAACAAAACAACAAGTCCGGAAACTCCTCATATGCATATATTAGGTTTGGTACTGTTCTGCCCTAAACATAATTTTAGAGTTGTTAACCATGCTACATGAGAGCACGATGTTAAACTAGGCATTTTTCCACCCCATTTACATATAAAGATGATTAAATTCTGAGTTACGGTTATTTAGTTATGAAATAAAGCATTTTAGCATGGCATAGGAGCAAAATTACACAACCAGCAGTTTAAACATTTTCAACATGGATGAAAATTGCATATTATTAAACTAGATGAAATTCTAAGCAAGTTTCATATATAATTTATTTTAATCTGATGCACGGTTTGTGAGATATTAAATGCATGATCAACAAGGGTTTTTCTGTAAAACTGCAATCTCTGGGATAAAAGGAAAAAAACACAATAGGAAAAACACACGCATGGGCCGAAACTGGGCAGCCCAATAGTGCAGGGGGGACTCGGGTGCTGCTCACCACGGGCCTCGGCCCAGAACTGTGGAGAGGATGAGGCCGGCAGGGGCGCGCTGGGTCGGCCTGTTTGGCTCGATCGAAAGGTCAACGCAGCCTGGCGTCGCTCATCCTCTTCCCTGGTTCGAAAGAAGTAGAGGCAGGGGCGGCGCTGCGGCTCCAGCGAGGCAGGACGCCGGTAGACGGCGGAGCGGCATGAATCCAGGCGGGGGTTCGAGGACGGCAGGGAGAAGCGGACGGGGAGGACCTGGTGGAGCTCGGGGCCTCAAGTGCAGGCGCAGAGGAGACCGAGGCGCCATCGCAGGGGAACGACAACATCGGCGGGGAACTTGGCAGATCTGGCAGGTGGGACGGTGGGGCAACCATATCCGGGGAAGGCCGACCCGTTTCCAGTGACGACGAGGCCGGCCGGCGATGGGGCGGCGAGGTGCGGCACTCTGGCGGCGGTGCCTGTCCACGGGCAGCAAGAGGTGACAGGCTCGGGCGAGTGAGAGGGAGATCGAAGCAGAGGAGCGAGGAGGCAACGAGCGCGGCGACCTAGGTCAGTGCTCGCCGGCGACGAAATGGCAAGAGGCGACCGCGGCGACCAGCGGTGGGGATCGGGGACTCCAGCGGGAGGTTGCAGGGAGCGGCGGAATCGAGGCTCCCCTGCTCGAGCTCCTGAGCGCGTGCACCCGCACGAGAGCAAGAGGAGGCTGGGCCTTGGGTGGCTGGATCGGGGCCAGGGGCGCTGCTACGCAGGGAGGCCGCCGGTTGGCTTGACGGGGAAAACGAGGAACGAGGAGGCGGCTTCGGTTGGTGGAAATGGATTCGAAGGGATCCCGAGGTGGATGGCAGCGGCTTGACGGGACAAGTCCCTATATTTTAGGGTTTGTCCAAAAAGACTACGAGTGGAGTATATATACATCACATGTTAGGTTAGGGGCTACCTCGTTCCTCCGATCGCAATCGGACATTCGTGAATAAATAGCTAGGGAGTCCAATTAACAAAACAGAGACGTTTTGTAGACGTTTGGGGATGATCTGGATCCAACGGTGGCGACTGTCCGGGTCGCGTCCGGGGAAGTTTCGGACATGCACGCGAGGGGTCGGTTGGAACTTGTGGGCTGTGCAGAAGGGCTCGCGCTGAGAGAAGAGAAGAGAGAGAGAGAGACCCGGCGACTTTTTTCAGAGACCGAAAACGTCCGACGTTAGACCGACTATAATGTCGCTATAGTTATCCGTTGGGGCATCAAACGAACTCTGAATGCGATGAAACTTGGCAGGCGGTCTACCTACACTATAACAAGACCGCACGCCAACTCTCATCCCATTCTGAGAACATTTTCTGACCACTTATAAAATACTATTGCGGACATGCCGTGGGCGCGTGCGAGTGCGTTTGGACTCAGAACGGACAACAGAAGGAACGGGGAGAACCCGGACAGATGCAAGTTTTGAAAACATGATGATGCAATACACATGATGACATGATGAAATGCAACACGCAAGCAAATGACATGGCAACGACAGCGAATAACTGGAAGACACCTGGTGCATCGGTCTCGGGGCGTTACAACACTCCACCACTACGAGAGGATCTCGTCCCGAGATCTAGAATGGCACCGGAGGGACAACGGAAAAGGAAGATAAGCGGTAAAAACTAAGTTGCTTCTTTGACAAACGAGTGAAACCAAAGAACCTTGAAAAGGTTAAGCCATCTCAAGAAAAGAAAACAACGGAGATGAACGTAGTTGAAGACACTCCGTTAAGAAAAGAGAAACAAGGAAGAAAAACTTTGGGCAGCACTCCGGTTGAGAAGGGATGCAAGACTTGATAAGGAGAAAAGAACTTGAGCAAAAAGGTCACAACACTCCGGTTAAAAAGGATAAGCATGAAAAGAATAAGGTCCTGACAAAAATAAGAAGAAGGGTTGAAGAAAGCAACCTCACAATGCCTCCGGAAGAAAAAGAGAGAATGGAATGGATTGAACGGAGGAGAGAACAATATCTTCTATCTCGAATGAGCTTGAAAAACGCATCCTTAGGAGAATGGTCGAACGGAGTTGTTGGAAAAAACAACAACGAAAAGGATTAGTTTGATATGGACTTATGGAAAACCTCTCAAAACTGAGTTGAAATTCTGCAACCGACGGAAACGATAGATTGGATTGATATCCACAAGGAGACGAGAAACTATTTCACCGGGAGGATAAATGAAGAACTTGGATCATTTATAAGCACCAGAATTAGCAACAATCCTTAGGGAAGGTTTTAGGTGAAATATAACCCAAGATAATTCCAACGAAGAGGTTGATGGATTTGAAATACCTCATTCTTAACAACATGTGGGTCATGAAACATGAACTCAAATTATCAAGAATGACATAGCACCACCTTAAATGACACGGTAGAAAGAATTGCACTCCGGATTGCAAGATGAAGAATGCTTGAGCTCCTTAGAAAAGAATCTCAATGAACACTTCGAGAATGAATTAAATCATAGATGAACCATCATGTAGAACATCCATGAAGAACTCCGGTAACAAAAGGATGATGAAGATGAAAGGAAAAAGAAGTTGAAAACACAAGGTGAAACCTTGCGATGATTTAAATGGAGCTTCGTGACAAGATAAAGTGGAAACTTGGAACTCCGGAAAAGAAAAAAATTAGCAAAAGAAACCAAGAATTTTTCAATGAACCTCCGGATTAAGGAATTAATCACTTGGATGAACAAGAATAAGAATTATGTTACGCTTGTCCTTCATCAATTAAATTGATGACCATCAACGGAATTGGCATACTATTTATTCTCGTTGAAAAGGATTAAGATAGATATCGATAACTTGATAAGGTCTTCGATGAAACACTGGTAGGATTGAAACAACGAATGACTTGATATGATAAACAAGGAAGAGAAAGTCTTGAACGAACCACCGTAAGAATTGAGAAATGAACGAAGAAAAGATAAAGAGGCACCGGGAAGAATTATAAAAATAACGAAGATACTTGAGAGAATTAGATACATGAGAACGAAGGGATCACGAACTAATTAGAGATCACTTGAACGATGCACCGGTAAGATTGGAGGATGATGACTGAAAGCTGAGAATGAATAAACCTGAAATGATGGACTCCGGATAATCAAACTGAGAAGACTCTTGAATTGCTCCGGATAGGTGAAAAGAATTTTGACAATCAAAACAATTATGAGAGGATGGGCTCGAACTAGAATCACGAATCTCTGAGAGAACGAATAGGATATGGAGGTAAAACTCTTCTTCGGTCTTCAAAATCTGAGAATGACGACGAGAAACACCATCAATAATTGTAGAGGTACTCCGTGATGACGAATAGAAAGGTTGAACCAACGGTTAAAAGAATTTGACAGATCTTGGAGAAATACATATGACTCATGATAATTTATTCTTACGGCAAACTTTGAGATTAATTTGAAAAGCTCCGGGAGAATAAGAAGAGTCAGGTAAAATCCTGGGAAAAAACCTGTGGGTTAGGGCCCACTCAAAAGATACACCATTGAACGATTGCTTGAAAAGAGAGATAGCGCCGGTTGAATTAAATGGCTTGAATGAGATAACAACCCCGAAATAGGTTGAACGGATCTTGAATGACAAGACGAGCCTTTTGAGATATCTTGAGCACTCCGGAACAATAGAATAGCAAGCGGGGAAGATTAAGAGGTGCACCGGCATAAGAACACATTTGAAACGAGGAAAAGGATGTGATCAACAAAGCTTGACTTGAATCCACCGGAGAAGAAAGGGAACGAACAATGATGAACTTGAGGCTCCATTAGGATCTTCATGAGAATCACCAGATAAGAAAATTGACGGAAAAGGAATGGAGAGGCTTCCTGTAACGACCAAACCTTGAAGGATTTGAGTCTCTGTGCTTACCGTGCTAGTCCCTGGATCGAACTCGCTAGCACACACAGTATAGATGAATACCAGAATAACAAGTGCATCATTTATTACAACGTATGATCCAGAGTATATAAAATAAACAATCTGCATATCACTTGGCTAGCTTTATTCAATCAAACAGCGGTAAGTAGCAGAAAATAACGATGAGTCCCATCATAGCCCACTGGCAATGCTGAGTGCAGACTCGCGACCCTAACGACACCTTACTCTTTGTCTGAATATCCTGCAACATGAGACGTTGCAGCCATATAGGTCAATACTTTGAATGCATTGGCAAGATACACAAGAGTAATAATATAGCAGACCTACATGTATATGCATAGTACAACAAAGGAAGGCTTGAGGGTTTATTTTTGCAGAAAGCTGATTTTATCCTCATAACTACCTAATAGTCAAATTTTTATTTAGTTCTTTTATTACTACAATTAAATGCACAAGGTTGAGTTTGCAAAATCAACTCCAACCTACCCTTTTATTAGGTTGCCCACAAATATTATTAAGTGTCACATCTGTCAAGATCATCCAACAACTGTAATGGCATAGTGGCTCAAAGTTCCCCATAACAGGGGGCACGGCTAATCATGATTAGTTTTAATACTCTGCAGAGTTTAGTACGCTTTACCCACTGGACCCAACCCGAAGATTGAGACGAAGTCTTTCAGAAGCAGTCCCCTAGTCCCAACAGGAGGCCCATCCCAACTATTATATCTACATCTGCTGGCACATCCGGGTAAGGGTCCCACAACTGATCAACTAAGCCAGAGCCCATTTAGCCAGTGGCCGCACATGGAAGCTACTAGTCACTAAGTCTGTCTGATCTTTTTGAGCCTGGGCGGCCGTCCACTTACATTCAGAGGGTATAAACCATGATGTTCTTGAAACCACCCTAGCAATACCACTTCCGCCCAGAGGTGAATTAAATCCTGAGTTACTACTCAAATTATTATATATATATATAATCCTCACATAAGATTAATTAATACACGAACCACCCCCGTCTACAAAGCATAGCAACCTACAACTACCACGACTTGCAAAAAATGGGAAGATAGCTCAATAGCATAGCAAAATAATATAGTAATCCTATACATGCATATATTCATAGTGTGATATAACTACATGCATAGAAAACAATAGGTAAAGGATGATCAACATGTAACTTACCTTGGTTCTAGTTCAGAAAGTCACACTCCTGACAATAGCTCGCGTCGCACTCCGGACAATCTACACGTTTCACACAATTCAACAAATCAATCACCAGAACATGAATAGAACCAAAACAAAACCAAGAGCAACAAAACCATTTTTAAAAATCAACAACAGCAGCTTAACAGCACCTAAATTGCACTACGGTCACAACGCAAAAAGAAACACTCGATTCCGATAAACGGTTTGGAAGTTACGGCCTCCGGAAGATTCAATTCAAATTCAAACGAATTCAAATTTGAACAGTGCAAGCATGTGATATTTTGGTACTGTGATAAACTACTGGTATTTGTGAGTGCATAGGAAAAAGAATTACCTAAATTGGAGCTATAGACTAAAAGATATAGCTAGTTGAAAAATCTGAAAATAAACAAAAAGAAAAGCAACAGAAAACATCTGGACTGTAGCGACTTCTGTAGCAACTCCTGTAGAAACGGCCACGTGGCAGCGGCCTATTGGCTGGAAAACCTCCTGTGCGCTTGTGCTCACCGTGTACAAAGGAAAATGGCGGCGGCGGTCGGCGTCGGCGGTGGCGCTCCTCCGGCGACTCTCCGGCGAGGGGGAAGTGATAGGAGGATGCGGCGGTGAGTGTCGGAGGTGGTGGTGGTGAGTACGGCGACAGGGACTCCCTCCGTAGGCGACGGCAGGATCGCGAACGGCGGCGGTGCTCCGGCGAAGTTGGGTGTCGGTGGCAGCGTCGTTCTGGTGATCTGCTGGTCACCTCAATTGGTCAAACGAGTGCGACATCGATAGGGGTTCTTGGGAGGCAAGTGGCGCGGCTGCCAGTGCTCTTACGGCAGTGCAATCTTCCGGCAACGGCGGCGGTCTGCGGGGCTTCTCGGCGAGATCCAATCGCCCCAACCAGGGCGTGCTGCAATGGTGAAGTTCGAGACAGGGGGTGCGAGATTTCCCTAGGGTCCTTTGCTCGCGTTCGGTGTCCCCGAAGCACACGGGATCAACAGGGCGCACGAGCTCGATCCGGTTCAGCGTCGGGTGCGCGTGCGGCTGTGTGCGTGTTCGTCCGACTCAGGGAAGAAGAGTGGGGCGTAGGGCCCACGGTTAGTGGCTGGAGGCGAGGTGGATCGGGCGCGGGTCAGGCGCGGTTCGGGCGCGGCTGGCTGCTGCGCTTACCGCTTCGCGGTTAGGTGGGCTGCGGGCGACGGGAGCTGGGCCGTGGCTGGCTTGCTGGGCCGCGGTGCGGAGCTGCGCTTCCCTTTTTTGTTTTAAAACAAAAACTACAGCAGCAAAAAAAAACAACAGTATAAAAACTAAATAAAAATACGTAGACACACGGTAAAAAAATATCCCTATAGCTATAAACTACAGGAACACTAGTTCCAATACTAATGCAACTTTTGTAAAATAATTTTGATGCAATAGGCCACACAAACTGTAAAATAACACACAAATAAAATATTTTAAAGGTCACAAAAATTACCAGAACATATCAAACAAACTGGAAACAATATTCTGGACATTATGAACATTTTTAATAACAGGGGAGAAGTCATCTTATCTCCACTCCAATAAATTGCCTTTAGTTGCATAATGAAAATGATATTCTAGAAAAGCAAATAATGCATGGAAAAATATGAGATGCATATGAATGATCTATTAACATCCAAATTGGGAAAATTGGGATGTTACAAACCTACCCCCCTTAAGATGAATCTCGCCCTCGAGATTCAGGCTGGCTAGCAAATAGGTGTGGGTGATCCTGCTTGAGATCTTCCTCTCTTCCCAGGTAGCTTCCTCCTCTGCATGATGATCCCACTGAACCTTGCATAACTTGATTGTCTTGGTGCGAGTAACTCTCGATGCTGTCTCCAAAATCTTAATAGGCTTCTCCTCATATGTCAAATCACTCTCCAACTGAATTGCCTCAAGTGGCACTGTGTCCCTCAATGGAACATCCATCATCTCTGCATGGCACTTCTTCAACTGAGTTACATGAAACACATTATGAACTCCTGACAAGGATTTTGGCAACTCCATCTGATAAGCTACCTCTCCTCTACGCTCCAAGATCTTGTAAGGCCCCACAAAACGTGGTGCTAACTTACCCTTGATTCCAAACCTCTTAATTCCATGAAGTGGTGAAACTCTAAGATATGCACGGTCTCGTACCTCATATGTCACCTCCTTACTTTTTGCATCAGCATAACTCTTCTGCCTGGACTGTGCTATCTTCAGCCTGTCACGAATCAACTTGACCTTCTCCTCAGCATCTCTGATCAAGACTGGTCCAAAGAATTGACGCTCTCCAACCTCATCCCACATCAATGGTGTCATGCACTTCCTACCATACAATACCTCAAATGGTGCCATCTTCAGACTAGCCTGGTAACTATTATTATATGAGAACTCTGCATAAGGTAAATTATCATCCCAACTGGACCCATAGTCCAAAGCACAAGCTCTCAACATATCCTCCAAAATCTGATTTACCCTCTTTGTTTGCCCATCTGTCTGTGGATGGAAAGCTGTACTGAACTCCAGCCTGGTGCCCAAGGATTCATGCAACTGACGCCAAAATTTGGATGTGAACTGAGTACCTCTATCAGACACTACCTTCCTTGGAACTCCATGTAGACAAACAATTTTAGACATATAAATATTTGCTAGCTGAGCACTGGTATAAGTAGTCTTTACCGGGATGAAGTGAGCAACTTTAGTCAAACGATCAACAACTACCCAAATAGAATCATAACCTGACCAAGTCCTGGGTAGACCTGTAATGAAATCCATACCAATCTCATCCCACTTCCAATCAGGTATAAGCAATGGCTGTAACAAACCTGCTGGTCTCCGATTTTCTGCTTTAACCCTCTGGCACACATCACATGTTGCAATATATCCAGCAATTTCCCTCTTTAGGCTAGGCCACCAAAATCTTTCCCTCAAATCCAAATACATCTTAGTATTACCTGGGTGAATAGAATAAGGTGAATCATGCGCCTCCTGAAGAATCAACTTCCTGATATCTGCATCTTGAGGTACACAAAGACGCTTCTCAAATCATATGGCTCCATGTTCATCCTCACGGAAACCTTCTGCCTTACCTTTAACCATATTCTCTTTTATCTCAGAAATGTCCTTATCATTCTTTTGAGCTTCTCTGATCCTGTCAAGCAAAGTAGGCTTTACCTCAAGTGTTGCTAAATATCCCTTAGGAACCATCTCCAACCTGAGATTCCTGAACTGTTCACATAACTCGGGTGGCATATTATCAATATTAATTGCATTAGCATGGCTCCTACGACTCAATGCATCAGCAACAACATTAGCCTTACCAGGATGATACTGCACATTCAAATCATAATCCTTAATAAGCTCCAACCATCTCCTCTGCCTGAGGTTCAAATCCTTCTGAGTAAAAATATACTTCAAGCTCTTATGATCAGTAAATATATCACAATGATTACCAATAAGATATGGCCTCCAAGTTCTCAATGCATGCACAACTAAGGCTAACTCCAAATCATGTGTAGGATAATTATGCTCATGATTCTTAAGCTGACGTGAAGCATATGAAACAACTTTACCTTCCTACATCAACACACTACCAAGTCCTTGACGAGAAGCATCACAATATACCTGGAAGTCCTTATGTATATCCGGCAGAGTTAAAACTGGTGCTGTAACCAAACGCTGCTTCAATTCCTGAAAGCTGGCTTCACATTCATCAGTCCAAACAAACTTCTTCTCCTTCTTCAACAATTCAGTCATAGGCTTTGCAATTTTGGAGAAGTTCTCAATAAACCTCCTGTAATAACCTACAAGGCCCAAAAAGCTGTGAATCTCTCCAACTATCGTGGGTGTCTCCCACTCTGTAACTGCAGCAACCTTAGATGGATCAACTGCAACTCCATTACCTGACACAACATGTCCAAGGAATGCTACCTCATCCAGCCAAAACTCACATTTGCTAAACTTGGCATAAAACTGATGTTCCCTCAATTTCTCCAATACCAAACGCAAATGCACCTCATGCTCTTGCTTATTCTTGGAGAACACCAATATATCATCAATGAAAACAACCACAAACTTATCCAAGAACTCCATAAACACCTTGTTCATCATATTCATGAAGTATGCAGGGGCGTTAGTCAATCCGAATGACATAACAATATATTCATACAACCCATACCTCGTGGTAAAAGCAGTTTTGGGAATATCTTGCTCACGAATCTTCAATTGATGATAACCAGAACGAAGGTCAATCTTAGAAAACACAGTAGCTCCTTCCAACTGGTCAAACAGATCATTTATCATAGGCAAAGGATACTTATTCTTAATGCTTACCTCATTCAGAGAATGATAATCAACACACATCCTCAAGGTCCCATCCTTCTTCTCCACAAACAAAACTGGAGCTCCCCAAGGTGATGAACTAGGGCGAATAAATCCTTGTGCCTGCAATTCTCTTATCTGCTTTTCAGTTCCTCCAACTCTTGAGGAGGCATTCTATACGGTCTCTTTGCAACAGGTCCAGTGCCCGGTATTAAATCAATAAGAAACTCAATATGTCTATCTGGTGGCATACCTGGCAACTCCTCTGGAAACACATCTGGATAATCTCTCACAACTGGCACCTCTTCCAGGCTACCCCCCTTAAGAGAGTTCACCTGCACCTGATTACGCTTATACTTACACACATATTTGATCCTCTTCCCTCCTGGTGCACTGAGAGTGATAGATCGACTGGCACAATCAATATGACCTTTATATAACTACAATCAATCCATACCCAAAATAATATCCAGACCTTGTGACTTCAATAATCAAATCCGTAGGAAACTCATGCTTCCCAATAGACAAAGTCAGCTGATGACAACCAACACCTGCTATCATCTCAGCTCCTGGGGAACTCACTCTAATAGGCATACTAAGGGTTTTGGTTGGCAAGAATAGATGAGTTATAGATATAATAGGGCCAAAGACTATGTATATATAAATATATTATACCCCTATGCATAATATGATCAAGCCAACAAAACACAACAATGAATAACACCAACAAACAAACAACAAACAACAAACAATATATATATATTATATATATATATATATAGTCGAATAATTTCGACACTAAGCAATTTAACAAACAACTATCAATCAAGCAAACAATCTAGTATCTTCATACCACGAAAGTGGGCATAATCAGATACGCTAACACGATAACGTTGCAATATAAAACAAACATGAATGGTGGTCTTAGCACTAGTTCCTACTTAACTGTTCAAGATACTTGAGGGGGTTAACTAATAAACAGTAAGAAGTATACCTAGTTTATAAAATAATTTTCACTCCTATGGATTTTCTAATCCATTTTCTAGGGTCACGTCCTACAGTCAACACACTGCTCTGATACCATCTGTAATGACCAAACCTCAAAGAATTTGAGTCTCTGTGCTTACCGTGCTAGTCCCAGGATCGAACTCGCTAGCACACACAGTATAGATGAATACCAGAATAGCAAGTGCATCATTTATTACAACGTATGATCCAGAGTATATAAAATAAACAATCTGCATAGCACTTGGCTAGCTTTATTCAATCAAACAACGGAAAGTAGCAGAAAATAACGATGAGTCCCATCATAGCCCACTGGCGATGCTGAGTGCAGACTCGCGACCCTAACGGCACCTCACTCTTCGTCTGAATATCCTGCAACATGAGACGTTGCAGCCATATAGGTCAATACTTTGAATGTATTGGCAAGTTACACAAGAGTAATAATATAGCATACCTACATGTATATGCATAGTACAACAAAGGAAGGCTTGAGGGTTTATTTTTGCAGAAAGCTGATTTTATCCTCATAACTACCTAATAGTCAAATTTTTATTTAGTTCTTTTATTACTACAATTAAATGCACAAGGTTGAGTTGGCAAAATCAACTCCAACCTACCCTTTTGTTAGGTTGCCCACAAATATTATTAAGTGTCACATCTGTCAAGATCAGCCAACAACTGTAATGGCATAGTGGCTCAAAGTTCCCCATAACAGGGGGCACGGCTAATCATGATTAGTTTTCATACTCTGCAGAGTTTAGTACGCTTTACCCACTGGACCCAACCCGAAGATTGAGACAAAGTCTTTCAGAAGCAGTCCCCTAGTCCCAACAGGAGGCCCATCCCAACTATTATATCTACATATGCTGGCACATCCGGGTAAGGGTCCCACAACTGATCAACTAAGTCAGAGCCCATTTAGCTAGTGGTCGCACATGGAAGCTACTAGTCACTAACTCTATCTGATCTTTTTGAGCCTGGGCGGCCGTCCACTTACATTCAGAGGGTATAAACCATGATGTTCTTGAAACCACCCTAGCAATACCACTTCCGCCAAGAGGTGAATTAAATCCTGAGTTACTACTCAAATTATTATATATATATATATATAATCCTCACATAAGATCAATTAATACACGAACCACCCCCGTCTACAAAGCATAGCAACCTACAACTACCACGATTTGCCAAAACGGGAAGATTGCTCAACAGCATAGAAAAATAATATAGTAATACTATACATGCATATATTCATATGTGATATAACTACATGCATAGAAAACAATAGGTAAAGGATGATCAACATGTAACTTGTCTTGGTTCTGGTTCAGAAAGTCACACTCCTGACAATAGCTTGCGTCGCACTCCGGACAATCTACACGTTTCACACAATTCAACAAATCAATCACCAGAACACGAATAGAACCAAAACAAAACCAACAGCAACAAAACCATTTTTAAAAATCAACAATAGCAGCTTAACAACACCTAAATTGCACTACGGTCACAACGCAAAAAGAAACACTCGATTCTGATAAACGGTTTGAAAGTTACGGCCTCCGAAAGATTCAATTCAAATTCAAACGAATTCAAATTTGAACAGTGCAAGCATGTGAGATTTTGGTACTGTGATAAACTACTGGTATTTGTGAGTGCATAGGAAAAAGAATTACCTAAATTAGAGCTATAGACTAAAAGATATAGCTAGTTGAAAATCTGAAAATAAACAAAAAGAAAAGCAACAGAAAACATCTGGACTGTAGCGACTTCTGTAGCAACTCCTGTAGAAACGGCCACGTGGCAGCGGCCTATTGGCTGGAAAACCTCCTGTGCGCGCGTGCTCACCGTGTACAAAGGAAAACGGCGGCGGCAGTCGGCGTTGGCGGTGGCGCTCCTCCGGCGACTCTCCGGCGAGGGGGAAGTGACAGGAGGATGCGGCGGTGAGTGTCGGAGGTGGTGGTGGTGAGTACGGCGACGAGGGCTCCCTTTGTAGGCGACGGCAGGATCGCGAACGGCGGCGGTGCTCCGGCGAAGTCGGGTGTCGGCGGCGGCGTCGTTCTGGTGATCTGCAGGTCACCCCGATTGGTCAAACGAGTGCAGCGTCGATAGGGGTTCTTGGGAGGCAAGTGGCGCGGCTGCCAGTGCTCTTACGGCGGTGCAATCTTCCGGCGACGGCGGCGGTCTGCGGGGCTTCTCGGCGAGATCCAATCACCCCAACCAGGGCGTGCTGCAACGGTGAAGATCGAGACAGGGGTGCGAGATTTCCCTAGGGTCCTTTGCTCGCGTTTGGTGTCCCTGAAGCGCACGGGATCAACAGGGCGCTTGAGCTCAATCCGGTTCGGCGTCGGGTGCGCGTGCGGCTGTGCGCGTGTTCGTCTGACTCGGGGAAGAAGAGTGGGGCGCGGGGCCCACGGTCAGTGGCTGGAGGCGAGGTGGATCGGGCGCGGGTCAGGCGCGGTTCGGGCGCGGCTGGCTGCTGCGCTTACCGCTTCGCGGTTAGGTGGGCTGCGGGCGACAGGAGCTGGGCCGTGGCGGGCTTGCTGGGCCGTGGTGCGGAGCTGCGCTGTGCTGCGCTTCCTTTTTTTTGTTTTAAAACAAAAACTACAGCAGCAAAAAAACAAAAAATAAAACAACAGTATAAAAACTAAATAAAAATACGTAGACACACGGTAAAAAATATCCCTATTGCTATAAACTACAGGAACACTAGTTCCAATACTAATGCAGTTTTTGTAAAATAATTTTGATGCAATAGGTCACACAAACAGTAAAATAACACACAAATAAAATATTTTGAAGATCACAAAAATTACCAGAACATATCAAACAAACTGGAAACAATATTCTGGACATTATGAACATTTTTAATAACAGGGGAGAAGTCATGTTATCTCCACTCCAATAAATTGCCTTTAGTTGCATAATGAAGAGAATATTCTAGAAAAACAAATAATGCATGGAAAAATATGAGATGCATATGAATGATCTATTAACATCCAAATTGGGATAATTGGGATGTTACACTTCCCATCAATAAAGGATACTTGAATAAGAAATCTGAGTCCTTGAAGAAAACAAGGGAGGGAGGGCGGGAAAAACAAAGGCAACTTGGGATGGATGAAACGAACACCGTTGAGAAAGCTGAGATTGAATCTTGCGGATATTGAAAATGAACGGATCCGCTTGAAGAGAAACACACCAGTTGAAAAGGATTGACATGACAATGTCGATTATGAAGAAGGATTAGTACTCCCGTAGGAATACGAGAACACCACTTATAAAAGGTATGGAATCAACATTTGACATTGAAGCAACTCGAATACCACAACTCAAAACAAAACAAAGGATTGGCTTGCAGAATAAGCCGGAACAAACATATGATAGAGATTTCGTTCGAAGTTTTCGTGGTGGGGCCTACACGGGCTCGATCGTACAGCACCATCATGTACAAGACAGTGCACATGACATACGAAGCGTCCCCGGGTTGGCATAGCCAAGGACTCTTTAAGACACAACGAGACCACTGTAAAACCAACCGTGGATAGGCAGACCACTAGACGTCGAACCCCAATTTCATATCATGCGTCTGTAGGAAAGATATCCTAAGAGCTACTTGAATTCCCACTTATAAACTCCCGAAATTCTCCCGGTTATGCAATCAGGTGTTGGGGATACATGGGAAGCATAATATATCACCCAAAACTAGCAAATCCTACATCCAGATGTATCCATCCTTCAACACATAACCAAGAAACCTTCGGAAATCGTTTACCTCAACCTTTGAAAAGCATCTATTATACGAGTTATGGCAATACTCCCGAACTCCCGCCCCAGTACTGGGTGGCGTCGAGGTTATCTCACCAACAACTGCATAAAAGAGATTTTCGATGTCGGCGAAACTAAACTCAGGTATTCCAGAACTGCAACGATAAAATTGTGACGACAACACCTCGGAGCTCAACTCCCCGGGACACTGCCACAACCCCTAAATGTCAGGAGGCACCAAGAACAATGTTCTCATCACAAAACCATCGGAACGATTCCAAGATACCCGCGTGATCCTAAATTTTTTAATGAAATTTGAGAAGAGAAGAGTCAAAACTCTATGTCAGGATGCCTCACCAGAGCGACGAAGGGATTGAGGAGTAAAAAGAATCCTACTCTCCGATATATATATATAATTCCTAAATGACTCAAAACATTTTTCTAGACTCAACAACGCCAGCGATTCGATCAAGCAGGGGGCTCCTAAGGTCGGGGAAGGCTCTGATTACCAACTTGTAACGCCCTCGATGCGGCTATATCTCCCACGTGTCGAAGCACGACTTACAGGCATAACCGCATTGAAAGCAATGTCGCAAGTGAGGTAATCTTCACACAACCCATGTAATACATAAGGGAAAGAGATACATAGTTGGCTTACAATCGCCACTTCACCCAATTACATGAATAAAGCATCACATTAACCAGATACAATCAAGGTCCGACTACGGAACCAAAATAAAAGAAGACTACCCCAAATGCTACATAGATCCCCGATCGACCCCAACTGGGCTCCACTATTAATCAACTAGTACGAAACAACACAAAGGACAAGATCTTCATCGAGCTCCTCCTTGAGCTTGGTTGCATCACCTGCTCGGTAACATTGGCACCTGCAAACTGGTTTTGGAAGTATCTGTGAGTCACGGGGACTCAGCAATCTCACACCCTCGCGATCAAGACTATTTAAGCTTATAGGTAGGGAAAAGGTATGAGGTGGAACTGCAACAAGCGACTAGCATATATGGTGGCTAAACATACGCAAATGAGAGCGAGAAGAGAAGGCAAAAGCACAGTCAAGAATCTATGATCAAGAAGTGATCCTAGAACAACCTACGTCAAACATAACTCCAACACCGTGTTCACTTCCCGGACTCCGCCGAGAAGAGACCATCACGGTTACACACGCGGTAGATGTATTTTAATTAAGGTCAACTTTAGGTTTTCTACAACCGGACATTAACAAATTCCCATCTGCCCATAACCGCGGGCACGGCTTTCAAAAGTTCAAATCCCTGCAGGGGTGTCCCAACTTAGCCCATCACAAGCTCTCACGGTCAACGAAGGATATTCCTTCTAGCGGGAAGACCCGATCAGGCTCGGAATCCCGGTTACAAGACATCCTCGACAATGGTAAAATAAGTCCAGCAACATCGCCCGAATGTGCCGACAAATCCCGATTGGAGCTGCACATATCTCGTTCTCAGGGCACACTCAGATAGGTCAAGCTACGAGTAAAACCAACCCTCGAGTTGCCCGAGGTGGCCCCGCAGGCTGCCCATTTCGGACCAACACTCAGAGGAGCACTGGCCCGGGGGGGGGGTTAAATAAAGATGACCCTTGAGTCTGCATAACCCAAGGGAAAGAAAAGGCTAGGTGGCGAATGGTAAAACCAATGTTGGGCATTGCTGGAGGAGTTTTATTCAAGGCGAACTGTCAAGGGGTTCCCATTATAACCCAACCGCGTAAGGAACGCAAAATCCGGGAACATAACACCGATATGACGGAAACTAGGGCGGCAAGAGTGGAACAAAACACCAGGCATAAGGCCGAGCCTTCCACCCTTTACCAAGTATATAGATGCATTAATTAAATAAGAGATATTGTGATATCCCAACAAAATATCCATGTTCCAAACACGGAACAAGCTCCAATCTTCACCTGCAACTAACAACGCTATAAGAGGGGCTGAGCAAAGCGGTAACATAGCCAAACAACGGTTTGCTAGGACAAGGTGGGTTAGAGGCTTGGTTCAACAATATAGGAGGCATGATAAGCAAGTGGTAGGTATCGCATCATAGGCATAGCAAAAGAGCGAGCATCTAGCAAGCAAAGATAGAAGTGATTTCGTGGGTATGGTCATCTTGCCTGAAATCCCGCAGGGAAGAAGAACAAGTCCATGAAGAAGACAAACAGACGTAGTCGAACGGGTCCTCACAAACGCGACATTATCGGAACCAACCCGAAGAAGCAACACCGGAAAGAAGCAAACAACATAGTAAACAACCACCACATAAGCATGGTACGATGCACAAACAAGTATGATGCATGTCCGGTTTAATGAGGCATGGCATGGCAAAGTGCACAAACAATCCTACAAATTTAAGTGAAGCTCATTATGCAACAGAGTTGCATATTGAAGAAAACACCACATGACTTATTTAGTTATCTCTCGTTTATGTACCCAACAAGATTAAATGTTGTTAGCATGGCAAGAGGTGAAGCATGATGAAACTATCTAATCTAGGCAAGTTTAAATGAGGTCGGAACAACAAAACAACAAGTCCGGAAACTCCTCATATGCATATATTAGGTCTGGTACTGTTCTACCCTAAACATAATTTTAGAGTTGTTAACCATGCTAGATGAGAGCACCATGTTAAACTAGGCATTTTTCCACCCCATTTACATATAAAGATTATTAAATTCCGAGTTACGGTTATTTAGCTATGAAATAAAGCATTTTAGCATGGCATAGGAGCAAAATTACACAACCAGCAGTTTAAACATTTTTAACATGGATGAAAATTGCATATTATTAAACTATATGAAATTATAAGCAAGTTTCATATATAATTTATTTTAATCTGATGCACGGTTTGTGAGATATTAAATGCATGATCAACAAGGGTTTTTCTATAAAACTGCAATCTCTGGGATAAAAGGAAAAAACACAACAGGAAAAAAACACGCATGGGCCGAAACTGGGCAGCCCAATAGTGCAGGGGGGACTCGGGTGCTGCTCACCACGGGCCTTGGCCCAGAACTGTGGAGAGGAGGAGGCCAAGAGGGGCGCGCAGGGTCGGCCTGTTTGGCTCGATCGAAAGGTCAACGCAGCCTGGCGTCGCTCGTCCTCTTCCCTGGTTCGAAAGAAGCAGAGGCAGGGGCGGCGCTGCGGCTCCAGCGAGGCAGGACACCGGCGGACGGCGGAGCGGCATGAATCCGGGCGGGGGTTCGAGGACGGCAGGGAGCAGCGAACAGGGAGGACCTCGAGGAGCTCGGGGCCTCAAGTGCAGGCGCAGAGGAGACCGAGGCGCCATCGCAGGGGAACGGCAACATCGGCGGGGAACTTGGCGGATCTGGCAGGTGGGACAGTGGGGCAACCATATCCGGGGAAGGCCGACCCATTTCCAGCGACGACGAGGCTGGCCGGCGATGGGGCGGCGAGGTGCGGCACTCCGGTGGCGGTGCCTGTCCACGGGCAGCGAGAGGTGAGAGGCTCGGGCGAGTGAGAGGGAGATCGAAGCAGAGGAGCGAGGAGGCAACGAGTGCGGCGACCTGGGTCAGTGCTCGCCGGCGACGAAATGGCGAGAGGCGACCGCGGCGACCAGCGGTGGGGATCGGGGACTCCAGCGGGAGGTTGCAGGGAGCGGCAGAATCGAGGCTCCCCTACTCGAGCTCCTGAGCGCGTGCACGCGCACGAGAGCGAGAGGAGGCTGGGCCTCGGGTGGCTGGATCGGGGCCAGGGGCGCTGCTACGCAGGGAGGCCGCCGGTTGGCTTGACGGGGAAAACGAGGATGGAGGAGGCGGCTTCGGTTGGTGGAAATGGATTCGAAGGGATCCCGAGGTGAATGGCGGCGGCTTGACGGGACAAGTCCCTATATTTTAGGGTTTGTCCAAAAAGACTAGGAGTGGAGTATATATACATCATAGGTTAGGTTAGGGGCTACCTCGTTCCTCCGATCGCAATCGGACGCTCGCGAATAAATAGCTAGTGAGTCCAATTAACAAAACGGAGACGTTTTGTAGACGTTTGGGGATGATCCGGATCCAACAGTGGCGACTGTCCGGGTCACGTCCGGGGAAGTTTCGGACATGCACGCGAGGGGTCAGTTGGAACTTGTGGGCTGTGCAGAAGGGCTCGCGCTGAGAGAAGAGAAGAGAGAGAGAGACCCGACGACTGTTTTCGGAGACCGAAAACGTCCGACGTTAGACCGACTATAATGTCGCTATAGTTATCCGTTGGGGCATCAAACGAACTCTGAATGCGATGAAACTTGGCAGGCGGTCTACCTACACTATAACAAGACCGCACGCCAACTCTCATCCCATTATGAGAACATTTTCCGACCACTTATAAAATACTATTTCGGACATGCCGCGGGCGCGTGCGAGTGTGTCTGGACTCAGAACGGACAACGGAAGGAACGGGGAGAACCCGGACAGATGCAAGTTTTGAAAACATGATGATGCAATACACATGATGACATGATGAAATGCAACACGCAAGCAAATGACATGGCAACGACAGCGAATAACTGGAAGACACCTGGCGCATCGGTCTCGGGGCGTTACACATGGACTTCATGATGAATTGTAAACAAACACAGAATACAGAAAGCATAAGCATAGGATAAAAGACAATGAAGACAAACAGACTGAAGAAATTGAACTGAGGAAGTTGAGAATGTCTTCAGTCAAAGTCTTCAAACAGATATGAACAGGTACACAACATAGTAATGAAGAAATGAAAGGTTTGAGGAAATAGAACCAGTTAGCTCGGTGAAGACAAAGATTTCGTAGACCAGTTCCAACTGCTGTGACAGTTGTACGTCTGGTTAGAGCGGCTAGGTATTTAAACCTGAGGACACACAGTAACGGACACACAGTCCTCACCGTATTCACCTTGAACTAAGGTCACATAGACCTCGTCCAATCACTCGTGGTAAGTCTTCAGGTGACTTCCAGACCTTCACAAACTCGGTCACCCGGCGATCCACAATTTCCTCTTAGATGCTCTAGACCATGACGCCTAACTGTCTGGAGGATGCACAATCCTCAAAGGTAACAAGCGTCGGTTTCACACATGAACAATCTCTTTAGTGATGCTCAATCACTTGGGTTCTTAGGTGTTTGGTTTGGGGTTTTGGGTTTTTCCTCACTTGATGATTTTCGCTCAGAGTCCTCGGAGGATGGGATGCTCTCAATGACAAGTGTCAGTTTCTCGCGGAGCATCCAACCAACTAGTGGTTGTAGGGGGCGGCTATTTATAGCCTAGGGAGCAGCCCGACATGATAAGACATAAATGCCCTTCAATGATATGACCGTTAGGTGGATAAGATATTTTGGGACAGCTGGCGCATAGCACAGCAACGGTCGGAAATTTGAGGTTCAAATTCCTCAGGGCTATCACGTTCCTCACTTGCAGGGAATCCGCACTAGCAAATTCCTAACTCCTCAGTCAGAACAAATTCCTCAGAGAGCAGAAGAACTTCGTCTCTGTCACTGAAGAAATTGACCGAACTGTATGAGATTTCCAATGGCTTCACTCGAAGGGATTGGCAGGTGTAGGATTTTGAGTTGAGCATCACCTGGAAACTTTTCCTTAGTTTTACCTTGACCCCCTTTAACAGTATGGTGTTTCCTATGACTCAAGAAATAGAAAATGAAACTACGAAAACAAAAGTCTTCACGCTTCATGTTCCTCGCATGAATATCAAGTCCCCATGGTCACACCGATTTCTTCACTTCCAAAGTCTTCAGAAATCCAAAGTCTTCAAATGAAGACATTCATTTTTAGGGGTCGACTTCCTCTATAAATGAAAGTGTGTTATATCGACTAGAGGGGGGGTGAATAGGCGATTTTTATGAAAGTCTTCAAAACGTGGAAGTTATGAAGACAAACGATAGAAATAAACCTATTACCCTGCAGCGGAAGGTAGACTACACTAGGCAAGCCATAGTCAAGTATTTAATAGAGTGAAAGCACAATGACTAATAGCAGCAATGTAGTAAGGATCAGATAGGAAGATATTGTGAAGCCACACAGAACACGCAGTCACTCAGTGAAGACAAAAGATAGTGCGGACATACAATGACTTCACAAGGAGTAACAGTAAGTAAAGGGAAGGGAAGATGAAACCAGTGACTCGCTGAAGACAATGATTTGTTGGACCAGTTCCAGTTGCTGTGACAACTGTACGTCTGGTTAGGGCGGCTAGGTATTTAAACCTTAGGACACACAGTCCCGGACACCCAGTCCTGAACACGCAGCTCAGGACACCCAGTCCTCACCGTATTCCCCTTGAGCTAAGGTCACACAGACCTTGTCCAATCACTCTAGTAAGTCTTCAAGGTAGACTCCCAAACCTTCACAGACTTCGTTCACCGGTAATTCACAATGTCTCTTGGATGCTCAGAACGCGACGCCTAACCGGCTGGAGGATGCACAGTCCTCAAGTGTAATAAGTCTTCAGATCACACAGACAAGAAGACTTAAGTGATGCCTAATTCTCTTTGGCTCTGGGTGGTTAGGGCTTTATCCTCGCAAGGAATTCTCTCTCAAAGGCTTCGAGGTGGGTTGCTCTCAAACGACAAAAGCCGTACTCTGAATCTGAGCAGCCAACCGTTTATTGTTGTAGGGGGTGGGCTATTTATAGCCACTTGGCAACCCGACCTAATTTGTCCAAAATGACCCTGGGTCACTAAGGAACTGACACGTGTTCCAACGGTCAGATTTCAAACTCACACGGCAACTTTACTTGGGCTTCAAGCAAAGCTGACTTGCCCGACTCTGGACAAGATTCGCTCTCAAAGTCTTCACTCGAAGACATAGGTTTTGTTTAAGCATCACTTCAGTCATTCTGACTGGTTCTCTTGGACCCCACTTAACAGTATGGTGGTTCCTATGACTCAACACAGAAGAAAGAGAACTACGAAAGATCTAAGTCTTCGAGCTCCATAGGCTTCATGTGGTGTCTTCTCTTGTCATAGTCTTCAATGTGAATATCTTCATATACCACCTTTGACTTCAATGTCTTCATACATTTTAGGGGTCATCTCTGGTAGGAAAACCGAATCAATGAGGGACTTCTACCTGTGTTATCCTGCAATTCTCACAAACACATCAGTCCCTCAACTAGGTTTGTCGTCAATACGCCAAAACCAACTAGGGGTGGCACTAGATGCACTTACAATCTCCCCCTTTTTAGTGATTGATGACAAACTAGTTGAAGTTTTCAACGTGGAATATAATCTGTGAAATTGTAAAGGATAAGGAATTGTCTTCATAAGTTGCAAGGGCTCCCCCTGAAGATGTGCATATAAGTAATTTGCTTTTGGAATGCAAATGCACATGGCAGGTTGTACTTGTGGAGATCCACTTCAACTTATGATGACAATCCACTATGCATGTGAAAGTATATGAAGATAATGACATGCATAATGGAAAATTGACGTCTGCAGAATGATCTAAGTGCGGAATTTATTGTCGCAACACAAGGTGGCAGGTAAGTAGCAGATGACCATCGAGTTTAAGTGTTACAACTCAAAGAACCAAATGTAGCAAAACGAGAGTTGTAAGCACGAAGAAAAATATAAAGCACCCGCCCATATGGACCCGCTTGAAGACTATCAACCTCATATGCTTCTCCCCCTTTTGTCAGTAAGGACCAAAAAGGTTTGAAGACATAGAGCATCTACTCGTTCCCATGAGGAGTAGGTGAAGAAGCAGGGTCGTTGGTGGTGTTTGGCGGTGCTGAAGAGCTTCGAGCAGAGTCGAAGCGTGCTGAAGGAGGTGGCGGTGAAGTAGCATCGTCTTCATCCTCGATCACTCTGGCATTCACAGTTGCAGCAGAGGAAGAGAACTCAGAGTCTTCAAGGGATGGAGTTCGTCGCAGCACTGCCCTTCGAGGAGGTGTGGAGTCAAACTTGAATCGCTCAGTGAAGCCATCCTCTTGAAGATCATCTTCAGAACACATCAGCGTTAGCCCTTTCCATGTGCGGCGAGAGGTTTCATGGGCAACAAAAGCATTCTTGGTGGAAAGATTGCGAATGCCATTAACATCCACCAAGAGGCTTTGCATCTGACGCTTCAGCCAGTCATGATGCCTATCCTGTTTCTGATGAAGAGCCATAAGAAGCTCTCGGTCGTTGAGAACACGAGTGCGCTTCTTGGGTCGTGGAGCAGTTGTACTGTCAGTGGCTTCAGTGAGAGCAGGATGCGGTGCATGTGTAGTGCCAGCCAAAGGATACACACGAGTTATGGCTTCCACGCCTTCAACGTTCTGAGTGAAACTTTGATGCTCTGCATCCTGAAGACTGAGATGTTCCTTGGCAGGCTCAGGATAGATGGCTTCAATAGACATATCCACATCAGGCAAAAAGGTTCGATGGTTGCGGGCCGAGGGCTGATATGAGATAGCGGAGTGAAGTTTGATCAGCCGCATCACCCAAGGGGCGTAGAACTTCAAACCAAACAGATCAGAACCAGATGCAGCAAGTTGGCGAATGAAGAAATCCTGTGTATTGAAGCATTTTCCATGAAGAATGTAAAAGACCAAAGTCTTCATTGCACCTTCCAGCTTGGCATGGGGAGAATGTCCTTTGATTGGCCAGAGAGTTCGCCTTATGATGTGATAAATGGTTCTTGGCAGATACTCAAGGTCTTCAACGAAGAACTCCATGGGATAAGCAGCATCTTGGGGCAATGGCTTCATCATACTGAGCATCTGACTCATATTAGGTTCAGTCTTCTGAAAGATGCTCTCAATAGCTTCACTATGAAGCCGACAGCCATGCTCGTAGAGATCGCCAGGAGTGGGCAAACCAGTGAGCTCAATGATGTCAAAGGCTTTGGCTTCGTGATGAACGTTTCCTGTTATCCACTCCAGGACCCAAGTCTTCGGATCTCTGCTATACCCGCGGATGTGAAGTGTGGCATAGAATTGGAGTAGCAACTCTTCATTCCAATGCTCTTGGTCAGTGACGAACGGCAGCAGTCCAACCTCTTTGAAGCAATCCAGATCTTCTTCCAGACAGGGCAGACCAGCTATTGCTTCAATGTCAAGGCGCTTGTGTGGGAAGATGCGACCTTGGTTGTAAAGAACGCATGAGTAATAGCTTCGCTGCGGATAACTCCAGAACCGATCAGATGATATTCTTTCTCGGGAGTAGGGGTTCCTGGAGCTGTTGAAGAATGTGTTGTCTGCTCTGAAGCCATTGATATTGAAGGAGCCAGGTGCTGATGCAGGACCTGGGAACCTTGGCAATCTTGGGATTGGGTTTTGTACCTGAGGCCTGTGCTCAACATGATAGTCGAACTGGGGACCGGCAGCAGACTCAGGAACAGAAGTGGCGAGATCAGTGGCTTTGCTGACTTCTGGTGCTTTTGTTGGTGAGGGCTCCACATTAGCTTCAGCCATGACAGTGTCAGTGGCTTCAGTGGTGTTGGTGGTGGCAGCCTCAAGATGTTAAACCTCCACTTAACGAGCAGGAGGATCGGTCACGATCATGTTCTCCTCGAGAACTGATTCTTGGTGGGACAGGGGAGTGGCAACTTGTGGGACTTCTTCTTCCGCGGCTGATGCAGCCGGATTGTCTTCAGCAGAGACTTGAGGCCTTGGACCTTTGCGAAGCCTGCGCAATGCGGGTGACGCCTGTGGAGTTGCTGTTGGCTGGGCCTCAAGGTCTTCATTCTCTTGTGGGCGATCTGCCCATGAAGCATCCTGTGCAATTGGCGTCAGTGGACGACCAATGCTGATGAGTTCACTGTGCATTAGCACAGGCGATGATACCTGTTGGTGTTCTAGCTGAGGAAGGGCTGCATCATCTTCAACATGGTCATGATGACCAATGTCTTCAGCAGCGATGGGATCAGCTGCTGGAAAGTCTTCAGCTTCATGAGCCTCTGTGAAAGCAGGCTCATGGACAGTCAGTTGACGTTCTTGTGGATCGGCGTCGGGGTGAACCCTGGAAATGGGTTCAACAATCAAGGGCTCTGTGGGAGCAGCCCGTTCCTTCTTGGTCATTCTTTTCTGCTTGGCGGGGGCAGTAGCAGAGGCTTCAGGATGTTTTCTCTTCCTTGCTTCAGCCTCAGTAGTCCTGGTCTTCTTCAGTTCTGAAGCGGTTGACCTGACCTTTGGCTTCGGGCCAGTCATGCTAGTTGGGAAGACAAGGGGATCTGCCTCCTGCCTTGGTGCTTCAGGTTCAGCCATAGCGGGCTTCTTCTGCTTCTTGGCAGCCATCCTGGGGTCGATGCCAGGACGCCCAAGGGTCTTGCGCTTCTCAGCCTCATTGTAGGCTTGCACACACCTATCAGCCAGGACCTTCATGCGCTCACGAGAACCCTGAGCTTCTGCATGTTTCTTTAGAAAGGCTTCCTTGAGCTCGTGCAGCATAATCTTGAAATTCTTCACGTCTTGCACGCTGAGCTTGGCCATATGCTTCTTCAACTGAGATTTCTCAAAGTCAATCTTCTACTTCAGTTCAACAATGCGCTGGGAGATAGCTAACTCTGAAGCAATGGCGCCATGGAAGGCGACACTGAGGCCAATGGGTAGTTGGAGATCGTCGAAGCTGTTGTTTGGCATGTCAAACCATTGATCAATGAAGTTGTGGATGATTGTTACATCAAAGAGAGGCAGATCATTGAAGATTTCTGCTTCTTCTTTGCTCTTGATGAGTTGCTCAAGAGCGTCATCTGCAAGATCTTCATCACTTGACAGATCAATGGCATCATTTCGCAGAATGGCAGCAGCTGTTAGCTCTTGGCCGGTGTGTGGCAGAGGCATCTTGACCTTCTGGGGCTTGGAGATGCGTGATAATTCTTCGGACTGCACACTGTCTTCAGGAGGTGCAGTTGCCAGTGGCTTTGCCCGTGAGATTTTTGGTGAAGGGGCAGGCTTTGAAGCTTTAGGCTTCTTCAACTTCTTTGGCTTCGGCGCTGCAGGCGCTTCATCTGATTCAGCGTCAGCTGCAGGCTCATTCACTGCAGTCCCTTGAACCAAGATATGGGTGATGAGGCCTTCAAGGTTGTAGAAAGGACCGACGACATTGGGTTCTGCATCTCGTGTTCCATCAGCCCTTGGAGCTGAGGGACCAGGGTTGAAGTCTAGTCCCAATGTCTTCTTGTTTTGCTTCGCTGAGTTCTGGGCAAACTGGAAGTTGCGCTTGAACAGTATGTCGTCACGACACCATAGTAGTGACGATGGGTGTGCATCAACAGGCTGTGGCCCACGGACCATGCAGGGATAGAAGCCTTGTTCAATGGCTTCATCTCTGGACCTGGGTTGAAGACTCTTGTATAGGATGTCTCCCCACGGTCTCTTGATGGCATTTTTCTCAGCATATTCCTGGGTTACAAATCAGTATTTGAACCATTGTTCTGCCCAATATCTTCGAATCCATTGGATTCGGGTCTTGCGCTTATTGTAATCCTCTTCAGGATCTGTCTTGTACAGTTCTGAGAGGTCATCTGGCAAATCTCTAGATGTTTCTCCACGACACTTTCTGCCACCCTTCCTTGCTGATTTCTCTGAAGCCATGAACTTTAAACTGAAAGGCTTCAACACGTTCAAAGGCTTCAAAGATTTTCGCTTGCTGGACAAACAAGAACTTGCTTCGGGAGAATTTATATGATGCTGTAAGAATTCTGCAAATGAATGCAGACTATGAGAACCAAGGGATTCTCCCACGGACATGTACCTGTGACAGCATTAAGGTGCGAGGGAAGGGGAAGAGGTCATATGCATTCTCAGAAGATTTTGAATACAAATCAGTTTAGAAGACATTGAACTCATCATGCGAAGACATTCACTCATAGATAAGGAGTTGGTTACAGATTTGTACGAATCCAGAGATCAGTACAAGTGAGGAATCTAACTACTTTGTGAAGCATAAGTGAATATACTAGGCATGTTATGAGATGCAATATGAGAGAGATCTAACTTGTGCGAATAGAAACTGCTTGTGGTAGAAAGTGACAGATCAATAGGATCAACGGTGCTGTAAAAAGGGAGTTTTATTTACCACACTGAGAACTGCTAGACGGAGTGGGAGATGAGGCCGAGCAGTTCACTCTTTCGTGCCCTAACTCGGCGACGGAGGACACCTACGACGACGGCGGAGAGGACGATGTCCGCGGTCGGCGTGAAGACGGTGTCGGAGAGGTTGCGGCAGTGAAGCGCTTCGTCGCCGGCGTCGTCCAGGGCTAGCGGTGGCGCTAGGGTTCGTGCGAGAGTGGAAGAAGAGATAATGACCGCCGTGAAGTGTGTATTTATAGGTACAGGGGCAGCACTGCATTATTACACAGGTGCCCCTGGCGATTCGCATCTGAGGAACACGTGGCCATCGTGCAGAATTTTGGGGTTTGTTCCACGTCCCACGCACGCCTGGATTGTCGGGTGGTCGTTCCTACTTCTCCGGGTTTCATGTGGAGGAATGAGCATTGAAAGTGGACTTAAGGTTTGTCTTTGTATCTTCTGCTGACAAGGACGCAGAGAAGACATTCGACAGTTTCAATAGAATGCATATGATTTGGAGAGATAGAGTTTGAGATAGATAGCATAGAGAGGTTAGGGTCCGATCACATTCACTTAGTTCAAAAGATTCAACAAGAAGACATAGCTATAAGTGAATGCTGTAGAGGATAGAACACTAGTATATATATATAATCAACATAGTGAAGATAATCATGAAGACATGTTGAGATTGAAGCCAAACCAAATGTGAAGACATAGCAAGGTAACGCCATGAGTGAAACACTTCAAAATAGAACATTTGGTGGTGGCGCTACCCACCGTATAGGAAGTATTAGACCCAGACACGGCGCACAATTATCGTGGCGCTCCAAAGTCAAATTCCACATTAATGTATTCACACTTAGAATATATGTCTTCATTGATTGAAGATATACTTTACTTCGTGTGTTGCACATCTAAGTCATCAATATGCATAAGGGTTAGGATGTGTGCCTGATCACAGGACATTTGAGGATTCCAGGATATTTAGCTCACACCGTAACTTGCAAAATCTCTTCTCATCCAAGGGCTTGGTGAAGATATATGCCAATTGCTCTTCAGTGTTGACATGTATGATATCAATATCTTCCTTCACAACATGATCTCTGAGAAAGTGATGACGAATTTCAATGTGCTTTGTCTTCGAGTGCTGAACTGGGTTGTTGGCAATCTTGATGGCGCTTTCGTTGTCACAGTAGAGTGGCACTTGCTTCAGATGAATGCCATAGTCTTTGAGCGTTTGCTTCATCCACAGAAGCTGAGCGCAGCAAGATCCAACAGCAATGTATTCAGATTCAGCAGTGGAGAGAGATACAGAGTTCTGCTTCTTTGAAGACCAACATACAAGTGATCGTCCCAGAAAGTGACATGTGCCTGATGTAGACTTGCGATCAACTTTGTCACCAGCATAATCAACATCTGAGAATCCAACCAGATCAAACTCTGAGCCCTTTGGATACCATAATCCTAGAGTTGGGGTGTGAGCCAAATATCGAAGAATTTGCTTCACAGCTAAGTGATGCGACTCCTTTGGTGCCACTGGAAATCGAGCACACATGCAAACACTAAGCATAATATCTGGCCTAGATGCACATAGATAAAGTAAAGAACCAATCATGGAGCGGTATACCTTTTGATCGAACTCTTTACCATTGTCGTCAGGACCCAGATGATGCTTGGCTGGCATTGGCGTCGTGAAGCCTTTGCAGTCTTGCATACCGAACTTCTTCGGGCAATCTTTAAGATACTTCTCTTGAGATATGAAGATGCCGTTGCGTTGCTGTCGTATTTGAAGACCGAGAAAGAACTTCAGCTCTCCCGTCATAGACATTTGATATTGCACTTGCATCATATATCCAAACTCTTCACTTTACTTCTGATTGGTGCAGCCGAAGATAATGTCATCCACATATATTTGGCACACAAACAGTTCACCATCATATGTCTTCGTGAAGAGAGTGGGGTCGAGAGAACCAGGTATGAAGCCTTTGCTCTTCAGGAAGTATTTGAGTGTGTCATACCAGGCCCGAGGGGCTTGTTTGAGGCCATACAGTGCCTTGTTGAGCTTGTATACCATGTCAGGATGTTTTGGATCTTCAAAGCCAGGAGGTTGTGGAACATACACTTCTTCTTCAATCTTGCCATTGAGGAAGGCGCTCTTCACATCCATTTGATAAAGAAGTATGTTGTGATGATTTGCATAGGCCAGCAGTATGCGTATGGCTTCAAGTCTAGCCACAGGAGCAAATGTTTCATCGAAGTCAATGCCTTCCACTTGAGTATATCCTTGAGCAACGGGACGAGCTTTGTTTCTGACAAATTGACCATGCTCATCTTGCTTGTTGTGGTATATCCATTTGGTGCCTATTATGTTGTGCTTTCGAGGATCGGGACGCTTGACCAGTTCCCATACATTATTCAGCTCAAACTGTTGAAGCTCGTCTTGCATAGCTTGAATCCATTCAGGTTCCATGAAGGCTTCTTCAACTTTCTTGGGTTCTGTTATTGAGACGAATGCGAAGTGCCCACAGAAGTTTGCTAGCTGAGTTGCCCTTGAATGAGTGAGTGGACTGGGTGCATTGATGCTATCAATTATTCTTTCAATCTGCACCTCATTGGCAACGCGAGGATGTACAGGGTGAAGATTATGCTCTTGCTGATCATTGTCGTTGTTAGAAGGAATGTCTTCAGGCTGAGCATTGTCTTCATGTTGATCAGGTGCTGAGATGATAAGTTCTTCTTCAGGATGAGCTTCAGAAGGTATAATTTCTCCAGTTCCCATTAGCTTGATTGATTCACTGGATGGAACTTCATCTAGCACATTTGGCAGTTGCTCTCTTTATGAACCGTTGGTCTCATCGAACCGCACATCGTTTCAACCACTTTGTAATCAAAGAGATTGAAGACTCTGTAGGAGTGCGAATCCTTTCCATATCCAAGCATAAAACCCTCATGTGCTTTTGGTGCAAACTTTGAGGTGTGATGTGGGTCCTTGATCCAGCACCTGGCGCCAAATATTCTGAAGTAACTGACATTTGGCTTCTTTCCAGTAAGGAGCTCATAAGATGTCTTGTTCAGAAGCTTGTGAAGATAAACACGATTGATTGTATGGCATGCAGTATCAATGGCTTCAGGCCAGAATTTTCTTGGAGTCTTGTATTCATCTAGCATCGTTCTGACCATCTCAATGAGTGTTCTGTTCTTGCGTTCGACGACCCCATTCTGCTGTGGCGTGTACGGGGCTGAGAATTCATGTGTGATGCCCAAGGTATCAAGATATGTATCAAGGCCAGTGTTCTTGAATTCAGTGCCATTGTCACTTCTGATATGCTTTATCTTGGCGCCATAGTTGTTCATTGCTCGATTGGCGAAGCGTCTGAAGACATCCTGCACTTCAGTCTTGTAAAGGATTATGTGCACCCAAGTATATCTAGAATAATAATCAACAATGACAAAGCCATAGAGACAAGCAGTAGTAGTAAGGGTTGAGTAATGAGTGGGACCGAAAAGATCCATGTGAAGCAGTTCGAAGGGTCGAGTAGTGGTCATGATTGTCTTCGAGGGATGTTTGGCCCTCGTCATCTTTCCTGCCTCACAGGCACTGCATAAGTGATCTTTCTTGAACTTGACGCCCTCGATGCCTATGACATGCTTCTTCTTTGCCAGGGTGTGGAGGTTCCTCATGCCAGCATTCCCAAGCCTCCGATGCCAGAGCCAGCATTCTAAAGCTTTTGCTAGAAGACATACGGCAAGCTGTGGTCCTGCTGAGAAATCTACCACGTACAAATCATCTTTTCGATACCCTTCAAATACTAGAGACTTGTCAGATTCCATTAGAACAAGGCAACGATATTTTCCAAATATTACGATCATGTTTAAATCGCAAAGCATTGAGACAGACATTAAGTTGAAGCCAAGGGATTCAACAAGCATGACTTTATCCATGTGTTGATCCCTTGAGATTGCAACTCTACCTAGACCCAATACCTTACTTTTACCAGTGTCAGCAAATGTGATGTGGCTCTTGTCGGATGGACGTAAGGTTGAGTCCATAAGAAGGCTTCTTTTGCCAGTCATGTGATTTGTACACCCACTATCAATAATCCATTCTAAAGACGCTGGTGTCGTACCCTACAGTGCAGTTAGGGGGATAGGCTTCACGAAGAGCATTGTGAAGCAAAAACATTTGACGAACCAGTGGGTTATGAAAGCTTAGATCCAGATTAGGACTAATAGGGAGAGTAGCAAGCGATTCAGGAACGAAGTACATAGTAAGACCATTCGGGCATTTGATCTTGCGCCCTACAAGATGTTTAAGGTCCCAGCAATAGCGTCAGACGATTTTGGTTTTCTGCTGGAGACCTTTCCCTGCAAAAGAGAGTTAAGCTTTCTTAGCCACCCACATCTTCAAGGGTGGCTTAGAAGCAATAAGTCTAAGTGCAGCATCTGAGAACTTTGGCTTTGGAGCCCTAACAAACAGTCTTGCAGGCGGACAATAGTACTCATAAGAATAAGCAGAATAGTTCTTGGTCTTATGAACATGGCGGTTTGATGAACTGCTCTCATATTCATATGCTTGAGTATGGTTTCCCTGCAAAACATTTGCGTTAGTGCGACTCAGGTGAGTCCTCTGTCTGTATGAAGCCTTTGGACCGTATGAAGTCTTTGGTCTGAGGTTTGTCTTCTTCACGTGAGGTGTCATGATGACATTCATAGGAAGATTCTCCAGACACCTTTTCGGAACCCAGATCTTCTTCATAGGCGGTCCATTCCTGCAGTTAGTACCAATGTACCTGGCAAACACTTCACCATTCTGATTCTTAAACAGTTTATAGTTTGCATCAAGGGATTCATCAATGATAATGGGGTTAGCACAAGTGAAGCCAAATAGATTGGATGGATCTGCTGAAGGTTCCTTTGCAGCAACCCACGTGGTTTTGGGGTACTGCTCAGGTTTCCAGTAAGAGCCATCAGCATTCATTTTCCTTACGAACCCAACACCCTCTTTCCTCGGGTTTCGGTTCAGAATCTGTTTTTTGAGGACATCACATAGTGTCTGATGCCCTTTAAGACTTTTGTACATCCCTGTTTCAAGCAATGTCTTCAACCTAGCATTCTCATCAGCAATAGCAGTGGTATCCTCAGCAGAGGGGTTAGTTACCACATCAACAGTTGAAGATATTGCAATAGTAGTAGCAGTAGAACATTCAGTAACAGAAGTAGCATTATCACGCTCAATGCATTTAAGACATGGTGGTTCAAATCCTTCCTGAGCGGAACTGATCTGTTTGGCGCGAAGTGACTCGTTTTCCTTTTGAAGATCTTCATGAGCCGCTCTCAATTTCTCAAGATCTTGCTTCCTTTGAAGATAATCATAGGAAAGCTTTTCATGAGTTGTTGAGAGAGTTTCATGACGACTTTCAAGTTCCTCATACTTAACGTGAAGATTTTTTATGTCTTCAATTAAGGATTCAGATCAAGTCATTTCAGCACCTAACAGATCATCGCTTCTATCTAACAGTTTTTGAATATGTTCCACAGCTTTATGTTGTTCAGTTGCAATTTTAGCAAGTGTTTTGTAGCTGGGTTTTGAACCACAATCAGAGTCATCGTCACTAGATGTTTGATAGTGAGTAGTGCGTGTGTTTACCTTGGCACCGCGTGCCATGAAGCAGTAGGTAGAAGCGGAGTAGTCCTTGTCATTTGCATCGGTGTCGGTGATGAAGTCATTGTCTTCGGTGTTGAAGATGGACTTGGCAACATATGTAGTAGCCAGACTTGCAACGCCAGAATCAGACTCCTCCTCAGACTCCACCTGAGCCACCTCAGAAGCAGACTCCTCCTCTGAATCCATTTCCTTGCCAACAAACGCACGTGCCTTGCCAGATGAGCTCTTCTTGTGTGATGAAGACTTTGAGGAAGACTTGGAAGAAGACTTTGAGTATTTCTTCTTCTTCTTGTCGTCAGAGTCATATTCCTTGCTCTTCTTCTTCTTTTTGTTATCATTGTCCCACTGTGGACACTCAGAGATGAAGTGGCTAGGTTTCTTGCACTTGTGACATGTTTTCTTCTTGTAGTCGTGAGCAGAAGCTTCATCATTCCTTGAGCTTGATCGGGAAGACTTTCTGAAACCTTTCTTCTTGGTGAATTTTTGGAACTTCTTCACAAGCATAGCAAGTTCCCTTCCAATGTCTTCAGGATCATCCGAACTGCTGTCAGATTCTTCTTCAGATGAGGAGACAGCTTTTGCCTTCAAGGCACGAGTTCGCCCATAGTTTGGACCGTAGATATCTCTTTTCTCAGAAAGCTGAAACTCATTTGTGTTGAGCCTCTCAAGTATGTCAGACGGCTCGAGTGTCTTGAAATCAGGACGTTCTTGAATCATCAGGGCTAGGGTGTCAAACGAACTATCAAGTGATCTCAGTAGTGTCTTGACGACTTCATGTTTGGTGATCTCAGTAGCGCCGAGGGCTTGAAGCTCATTTGTGATGTCAGTGAGTCGGTCAAATGTGAGCTGGACATTCTCATTGTCATTTCGCTTGAAGCGGTTGAAGAGGTTGCGAAGGACACTGATTCTCTGATCTCTCTGGGTTGAGACGCCTTCATTGACCTTGGAGAGCCAGTCCCAGACCAGCTTAGATGTTTCCAAAGCACTGACACGGCCATACTGTCCTTTGGTCAGATGACCACAGATGATATTCTTGGCAGTAGAGTCCAGTTGAACGAACTTCTTGACATCAGCAGCAGTGACACCTTCTCCAGCCTTGGGAACACCATTCTTGACGACATACCATAGGTCGACGTCAATGGCTTCAAGATGCATGCGCATCTTATTCTTCCAGTAGGGATATTCAGTTCCATCGAAGACGGGGCACGCAGCGGAGACTTTAATTATCCCTGTAGTCGACATAGCTAAAACTCCAGGTGGTTAAACCGAATCACACAGAACAAGGGAGCACCTTGCTCTGATACCAATTGAAAGTGCGTTATATCGACTAGAGGGGGGGGGTGAATAGGCGATTTTTATGGAAGTCTTCAAAACGTGGAAGTTATGAAGACAAATGATAGAAATAAACCTATTACCCTGCAGCGGAAGGTAGACTACACTAGGCAAGCCATAGTCAAGTATTCAATAGAGTGAAAGCACAATGACTAATAGCAGCAATGTAGTAAGGATCAGGTAGGAAGATATTGTGAAGCCACACAGAACACGCAGTCACTCAGTGAAGACAAAAAATAGTGCGAACATACAATGACTTCACAAGGAGTAACAGTAAGTAAAGGGAAGGGAAGATGAAACCAGTGACTCGCTGAAGACAATGATTTGTTGGACCAGTTCCAGTTGCTGTGACAACTGTATGTCTGGTTAGGGCGGCTAGGTATTTAAACCTTAGGACACACAGTCCCGGACACCCAGTCCTGAACACGCAGCTTAGGACACCCAGTCCTCACCGTATTCCCCTTGAGCTAAGGTCACACAGACCTCGCCCAATCACTCTGGTAAGTCTTCAAGGTAGACTCCCAAACCTTCACAGACTTCGTTCACCGGCAATCCACAATGTCTCTTGGATGCTCAGAACGCGACGCCTAACCGGCTGGAGGATGCACAGTCCTCAAGTGTAATAAGTCTTCAGATCACACAGACAAGAAGACTTAAGTGATGCCTAATTCTGTTTGGCTCTGGGTGGTTAGGGCTTTATCCTCGCAAGGAATTCTCTCTCAAAGGCTTCGAGGTGGGTTGCTCTCAAACGACAAAAGCCGTACTCTGAATCTGAGCAGCCAACCGTTTATGGTTGTAGGGGGTGGGGTATTTATAGCCACTTGGCAACCCGACCTGATTTGTCCGAAATGACCCTGGGTCACTAAGGAACTGACACATGTTCCAATGGTCAGATTTCAAACTCACACGGCAACTTTACTTGGGCTTCAAGCAAAGCTGACTTGCCCGACTTTGGACAAGATTCACTCTCAAAGTCTTCACTCGAAGACATAGGTTTTGTTTAAGCATCACTTCAGTCATTCTGACTGGTTCTCTTGTACCCCACTTAATAGTACGATGGTTCCTATGACTCAACACAGAAGAAAGAGAACTACGAAAGATCTAAGTCTTCGAGCTCCATAGGCTTCATGTGGTGTCTTCTCTTGTCATAGTCTTCAATGTGAATATCTTCATATACCACCTTTGACTTCAATGTATTCATACATTTTTAGGGGTCATCTCTGGTAGGAAAACCGAATCAATGAGGGACTTCTACCTGTGTTATCCTGCAATTCTCACAAACACATTAGTCCCTCAACTAGGTTTGTCGTCAATATTTCAAAACCAACTAGGGGTGGCACTAGATGCACTTACAGTAAATATCAAACTCCTCTTAGACTTATAGACCTGTGTACACTCACAAACACATCAGTCTCTTAACCTGTAAGTCTTCAATACACCAAAATCACTAAGGGGCACTAGATGCACTTACAAACTATTCTGTTGAGCGCGGAGTGGCTCGTTCTCCTTTTGAAGATCTTCATGAGCCGATCTCAAGTTCTCAAGCTCTTGCTTCCTTTGAAGATAATCATAGGAGAGCTTTTCATGAGTGGTTGAGAGCGTTTCATGACGACTTTCAAGTTCTTCGTACTTAACGTGAAGATTTTTAATGTCTTCAATTAACGACCGAGTTCGAGTCATTTCCGCGTCTAACAGGTCATCACTTTTTTCTAGCAACTTTTGAATGTGTTCCATAACATTTTGTTGTTCTGTTGCAATTTTAGCAAGTGTTTTGTAGCTAGGTTTAGCTTCACATACAGAGTCATCTTCACTTGATGTTTGAAAGTAAGCATCGCGTGAGTTTACCTTGGCACCGCGTGCCATGAAGCAGTAGGTGGGAGAAGAGTCATCCTCATCATCAGCATCGACGTTGGTGATGAGGCCATTTTCTTCAGTGTTGAAGATGGCCTTGGCGACATATGTTGAAGCTAGAGCCAGGCTTGCCACGCCTGAATCAGACTCCTCCTCAGACTCCACCTCCGCCTCCTCAAAAGCAGACTCCTCCTCTGAATCAATCTCCTTGCCAACAAATGCACGAGCCTTACTTGATGAGTTCTTGTTGTGTGATGAAGACTTAGATGAAGATTTTGATGAAGACTTTGAGGATTTCTTCTTCTTCTTGTCATCTGAATCATATTCTTTGTTCTTCTTCTTCTTCTTCTTCTTGGTCTCATTGTCCCATTGAGGACACTCAGAGATGTAGTGACCATATTTCTTGCACTTGTGGCATGTTCTCTTCTTGTAGTCACGAGAGGAAGCTTCATCATTTATTGAGCTGGATGTTGAAGACTTTCTGAAGCCCTTTTTCTTGGTGAACTTCTGGAACTTCTTCACCAGCATAGCGAGCTCCTTTCCAATGTCTTCAGGATCCTCAGAACTGCAGTCAGATTCTTCTTCAGACAATGAAAGAACTTTTTCCTTCAAAGCGCGAGTTCGGCCATAGTTAGGACCATAGATATCTCTTTTCTCAGATAACTGGAACTCATGTGTGCTCAGCCTCTCAAGTATGTCAGACGGATCGAGAGTCTTGAAGTCAGGGCGTTCTTGAATCATCCGGGACAGGGTGTCAAAAGATCTGCCAAGTGATCTCAGGAGCTTCTTGACGATTTCGTGCTTGGTGATCTCAGTGGCGCCGAGTGCATGAAGCTCATTTATGATATCAATGAGGCTATCAAACGTGAGCTGGACATTCTCGTTGTCGTTTCTCTTGAAGCGTTTGAAGAGGTTGCGAAGAACATCAATCCTTGAGTCTCTCTGGGTTGAGACGCCTTCGTTGACCTTGCAGAGCCAGTCCCAGACTAGCTTCGCAGTTTCCAGTGCACTCACACGGCCGTACTGTCCTTTGGTCAGGTTACCACAGATGATGTTCTTGGCGGTCGAATCCAGTTGAATGAACCTCTTGACATCAGCAGCGGTGGCACCTTCACCGACCTTGGGAACACCGTTCTTGATGACATACCAGAGGTCGATGTCAATAGCTTCAAGATGCATACGCATCTTATTCTTCCAGTACGGGTAATCAGTGCCATCGAAGATAGGGCATGCATCGGAGACCTTGATTATCCCTGCAGTTGACATAGCTAAAACTCCAGGTGGTTAAACCGAATCACACAGAACAAGGGAGCACCTTGCTCCGATATCAATTGAAAATGCTAGTTATCGACTAGAGGGGAGGGGGTGAATAGGTGATTTTTATGAAAGTCTTCGAAACACGGGGGCTTTGAAGACAAATAGTAGAAATGCATCTATTGATATGCAGAGGAAGGTAAACTACACTAGACAGGCCATAGTCAAGTAAGCAATGAAGTGAAAGTTCGAAGACTATCAGCAGCTAGGTAGTATGGATCAGGATGGAAGATAGTATGAAGCCAAACAGTAAACAGTCTTCACTCAGTGAAGTCAATCAGATCATACAGGCAAGCAATGACTTCACGAAGACAAACTGTAAAGTAAAGGGAAGTAAAGGATAGAACCAGTAGCTTGGTGAAGACAAGGATTTGGTAGACCAGTTCTAGTTACTGTGACAACTATAAGTCTGGTTAGGGAGGCTGAGATTTAACTTAGAAGACCGCGTCTTCACCTTATTCCCCTTGAGCTAAGGACACACAATGCTCGCCCAATCACTCTAGTAAGTCTTCAAGGTAGACTTCCAAACCTTCACAGGCTTCGTTCACCGGCAATCCTCAATGACTCTTGGATGCTCAGAACGCGATGCCTAACCAGCTGGAGGATTCATAGTCCTCAAGTGTAACAAGTCTTCAGATCACGCGAACAGAAAGACTTCAGTGATGCCTAACACTCTTTGGCTCTAGGTGTTTTGGCATTTGTCCTTGCAAGGATCTCTCTCTCAAATTCTTCGGAGGTGGGTTGCTCTTAGATGACAAAAGCCGTGCACTAACTCTGAGCAGCCACCAATTTATGGTGTAGAGGGTGGGATATTTATAGCCAGGAGGCAACCCGATCTGATTTGTCCGAAATGACCCTGGGTCACTAAGGAACTAACACGTGTCCAAGGGTCAGATTTCAAACACACGCGACAACTTGACTTGGGCTACAAGTAAAGCTGACTCATCCAGCTCTGGATAAGATTTGCTCTCATTGTCTTCGCTCGAAGACATAGGATTTGGTTGAGCATCACTTTAGTCACTCTGACTTTATTCACTTGGACCCCACTTAATAGTACGATGGTTCCTATGACTCAACAAAGAAGAAAAGGAAATGACAAAACAACTATGTCTTCGCACTCCATAGTCTTCATGTGAATGTCTTCTCATGTCATTATCTTCACTGTGAATATCTTCATAGACCACCATTGTCTTCAATGTCTTCACACATTTTTAGGGGTCATTTCTGATGGGTAAACCGAATCAGTATGGGACTACTACCTGTGTTATCCTGCAATTCTCACAAACACATTAGTCCCCCAACCGAGTTTGTCGTCAATACTCCAAAACCAACTAAGGGTGGCACTAGATGCACTTACAGTGGCGGTTGCTACGTCAAAGCGGAGTGGCCATGCCTTCAGACATCTGAGCGAATGGTGTCTCCGGAGGGACGGTCGGTGCTGGCGTTGACGGAGATTGCAGGGACGGCGAGCCACACGTGGGCGATGGTGAAGTGACCGCCACTATAGTAGTAGAAGTTGAAGCAACATGTTGTGTATGTGACACCAACGATGAAGTGCACGGTGGTGGCGATGTTGAGCGCAACATATGCGATGCATGTGGTGCCAACGTCGAAGCGCCTGACAGTGGCGACGCTGAGTGTGGCACACCAGGAAGTGGACCAACACCAGAGCCATATGATGTGTCCGCGAGTAGATCCACCACTAGGCTCGACCTCGTGTCCATCGTAGGCTGCACCACCGCCTCAGCATTGGATGCATGCATGGAGTTCTCCACGTTATGCATGCATTGCACTACGGCCTCCTGACTTGTCCTAGTGCTCAACATGGGCAACACAGCAGCCGCTGTACCGGTTGCCCTAGTAGAAAACAAGGCTTTGGTCCAGGCCAGAAAAGGGCATCAATCTCGGTTCTCCTACGAACCGGGACCAATGGGTGCATCAATCCCGGTTCGTGAGGCCAGGGCGCAGGCCGGGCCTCGGGGGCCATTTGTCCTGGTTCGTCCGACCCCTTTGGTCCCGGTTCCAGACACGAACCGGGACCAATGGGCCTCGCTCCTGGACCACATCCTTTAGTCCCGGTTGGTGGCTGGAACCGGGACCAAATGTGGTCCTTTAGTCTCGGTTTTAGCCACCATCCGGGACTAAAGAGTGCCCTATATATACCCCCGCCCCTGCCCGCAAGCAGAGCCACTGCTCTGTTTTTTGGCTGGCCGTGGGAGAGCTTTGTGGCTTTCTCCTCTCGAAGCTCCTTTTCCAAGCTCCATTTTCCACAAGATTTGTCTAGGTTTGGCGGTTCGTCCTGTCCCATCCCCGTCCTCACCGCCGTCGATCGCCCGCGCCGATCTCGTCGCCGACACCACCGTGGTGAGCCTCTTGTTCTTATCGTCTTTCTAAAAGGAAAAAGTTCTTACTTGTATGGTTTAGATAGATACTTGTATAGTTTTCTTACTTTTATTATTGTTTGTTATTATATAGTGCGATGGTTTTGGTATCCGCCTCCATCGGCCCTCGTCCTATCTATGATTCAGATGTGGTATATATTATCTTTTATAACTATTTGGTTCATTTAGTGTTTATGATAATTATGCCGACCAATGTGACATATATGTTTTTATCTAGGAGGTATGTGAACCGGAAATTCCAACCGACCCTATTGTCGAGAGGTTAAATTTAGTTGAATAAGAAAACAATTACCTGAAGAAAAATTGAAAAAAATTGAGGAGGAGAAGATGAGATTAGAGTTGCATGTTGCGGATGTCGTCGATGATCACAAGATCAAGATGGATGCAATGCGCTTGAAGATTAGAAAGATTGGAAAATATGCTATTCATACCGAGGCTTGGTATCATTATGTCGTTGGATCAATTGTTACCTTAGTTGCGATTATGATCGCATTCGTTGTTGCATTGAAATATTTTACATAGTTTCAATGTATGGTTTAATTAGATGCTCTAGAGAGCTATATGTTGTTAAATGAGAACTATATATGTATGAACTTTATGTACTTATTTTTTAGTAATGACATTTGATCACTACTATACTTTGGTTTTAATGTGATGATGAACTTCTATTAATTTGGTCACTTCTGTATTTATGATGTTCTGTAATGGTTTTTGACACACTTAATTATATATAATGCATGTAGATGAACCGGCAATGGATCTATAGTGACAGACGCACCTCCGAGTACATTAAGGGCGTGCATAATTTTCTCGAAGTGGCTGAGGCAAACAAGCAGAATGGTTTTATGTGTTTTCCATGCCCTATATGTGGGAATATGAAGTCTTACTCTGACCGGAAAATCTTTCACACCCACCTGCTTCAGAAGGGTTTCATGCCACACTATAATGTTTGGACCAAGCACGTAGAAAGAGGGGTTATGATGGAAGACAATGAAGAAGAAGAGGATGATGACAACTATGTGTCCCCTGAATACGGTGATGCAGCAATGGGGGAAGCTGGAGATCAAGAGGAACCAGACGATGTGCCCGATGATGATCTTCACCAGGTCATTGTTGATGCAAAGAGACAATGCGAAAGTGAAAAGAAGAAGTTGAAGTGCAATCGCATGTTAGAGGATCACAAAAAAGGGTTGTACCCAAATTGCGAAGATGGCAACACAAAGCTCGGCACCACACTGGAATTGCTGAAGTGGAAGGCAGATAATGGTGTATCTGACAACGGATTTGAGAAGCTACTGAAAATATTGAATAAGAAGCTTCCAAAGGATAACGAATTGACCGACAGTACATACGGAGAAAAGAAGGTTCTATACCCTATAGGATTGGAGGCCCTAATGACTGCATCATCTACCACGATGCATACGAGGATTTGAACGCATGTTCGGTATGAGGTGCATTGCGGTATAAGATTAGACGAGATGACCCTGGTGATGTTGAGGGCGAGCGGCCCAGGAAGAGGATTCCTGCCAAGGTGATGTGTTATGCTCCTATAATACCACGGTTGAAACGTCTGTTTAGAAACAAAGAGCATGCCAAGTTGATGCGATGTTACAAAGAGAGCACCCTCTGACGGGAAGTTGAGAGCACCCACTGATGGGTCGAAGTGGAGAAAAATCAAGAGAAAGTGGGGGGACTTTGCAAGTGATGCAAGGAACGTATGGTTTAGTTTAAGCGCAGATGGCATTAATCCTTTTGGGGAGCAGAGCAACAATCATAGCACCTGACCCATGACTCTATGTATCTATAACCTTCCTCCTTGGCTGTGCATGAAGCGGAAGTTCATTATGATGCCAGTTCTCATCCAAGGCCCTAGGGCCATTAGTTGAAGAACTTTTACAACTGTGAAATGGAAAAGGTGTACGTGTGTGGGATGAGCAAGACCAGCAGGAATTTGACCTACATGATTTGCTGTTTGTAACCATCAATGATTGGCCTGCTCCCAGTAACCTTTCAGGACAGACAAACAAGGGATACCATGCATGCACGCACTATTTAGATGACACTGAAAGTATATATTTGGACAAATGCAGGAAGAATGTGTACCTAGGGCATCGTCGATTTCTTCCGACCAACCATCAATGTTGAAAGAAAGTCAAGCATTTCAAAGGTGAGCCAGATCACCAGAAGAAGCCCGTCGTCCGTACTGGTGATCACATACTTGACATGGTCAATGATTTACAAGTAATCTTTGGAAAGTTTCCTGGCGGACTATCTGTTCTGAATGACGCTGAGGGACGTGCACCCATGTGGAAGAAGAAATCTATATTTTGGGACCTACCCTATTGGAAAGACCTAGAGGTCCGCTCTGCAATCGACATGATGCACGTGACGAAGAATCTTTGCGTGAACCTGCTAGGCTTCTTGGGCGTGTATGGGAAGAGAAAAGATACACCGGAGGCATGGGAGGACTAGCAACATGTGCACGAAAAAGACGGCATGCCTCCAAAGCAGTATGATGGTCCTGCCAGCTATGCTCTTACCAAAGAAGAGAAGGAAATCTTCTTTGAATGCCTCCTCAGTATGACGGTCCCGTCTAGCTTCTCGTCGAATATAAAGGGAATAATAAATATGGCAGAGAAAAAGTCCCAGAACCTAAAGTCTCATGACTGCCACGTGATTATGATGCAACTGCTTCCAGTTGCATTGAGGGGGCTTTTACCGGAAAACCTTCGATTAGCTATTGTGAAGGTATGTGCATTCCTCAATGCAATCTCTCAGAAGGTGATCGATCCAGAAATCCTACCAAGGTTAAGGAGTGATTTGGCGCAATGTCTTGTCAGTTTCGAGCTGATGTTCCCACCATCCTTCTTCAATATCATGACACACATCCTAGTTCATCTAGTCGACGAGATTGTTATTCTGGGCCCTGTATTTCTACACAATATGTTCCCCTTTGAGAGGTTCATGGGAGTCTTAAATAAATATGTTTGTAACCGCGCTAGGCGAGAAGGAAGCATCTCCATGGGCCATCAAACAGAGGAAGTCATTGGGTTTTGTGTTGACTTCATTCTTGACCTTAAGAAGATTGGTCTCCCTCAATCGCAGTATGAGGAGAGACTAACTGGAAAAGGCACGCTAGGAGCGGACTCAATAATATGTAGGGACATACATTCTTGGTCTCAAGCACACTACACAGTTCTAATTCTACCTTAGTGACCCTGTATGTCAATGAACACAAGAATATTCTGCGCTCCAAACACCCAGAGCAGTGTGACGACTGGATTGCATGTGAACACATTAGGACTTTTGGCAGTTGGATGCAAACACGTCTCATGGGTGACAACATTGTTTCTGATGAGCTGTACTCATTGGACAGGGGACCATATTTGACTCTATTGACTTACAAAGGGTACGAGATAAATGGGAATACAATTTACACGATTGCCCAAGATCAAAAGAGCACCAACCAAAATAGTGGTGTCCGCTTTGATGCGGCAACCAAGTGGGTAAAGGACGCATATTATGGTTACATAGTGAACATATGGGAACTTGACTATGGACATGATTTTAAGGTCCCTTTGTTTCAGTGCAAATGGGTCAATCTGTCAGGAGGCGGGGTCCAGGTAGACCCATAGTACGAATGACAACAGTGGATCTTAACAATCTTGGGTACACAGACGAACCATTCGTCCTAGCCAATGATGTGGTGCAGATTTTCTATGTGAAGGACATGTCTACCAAACTGAGAAAAAGAAAAGATAAGGAAGCAAATACATCATACGATGAGCCAAAGTGCCACATAGTTCTTTTAGGAAAAAGAGACATTGTGGGAGTGGAGGGCAAGACATACATGTCTGAAGATTATGAAAAGTTTCATGAAATTCCTCCCTTCAAAGTCAAGACTGACCAAAGCACCCTGTTAAAATATGAAGATTATCCATGGTTACGGCGCAATAAGCAAAGGACATGATGTAGGGCGGAACCCTAGATGGCCGATCTTTCACGAAAGGAGCAGATCCCAACGAGGAACACGAGGGGATCACTCAAACCAACGAGATTAGGTCACACATATGCTAGATCCTCGAAACACAAGAGGAGATACAAGATCCACGATCAACAAAGGATGGTACAAAGGTAACCGGTTCTTCTCCGTGAGGAGGTCTTGAGGGGTCTTCCCATGAAGGGGTCTTGAATCCAAGGTGGATCTTCTCTGTAGAGGCCACTGTCTCTTTCATGGAGTAGATCCGATATGGATGAGCAAAGCTCTATCTCTAGATGAGCTAATCCTTTGCTAACCCTAACTAGAAGGAGGTGGAGGAGTATATATAGTCTAGGGACACAAAGGTGTAAGTGAGGAGGGGATACATGGGCCTTTGGCCTGGTTAGGCATGCGCAGGTGCCGGACGTCCGGGCTAGGGGCCGGATATCCGGGGCTTCGGGACGAGCCGGATGTTCGGGGTCTCAGCCGGATGTACGGTCTGAAGTGGAGGTTCAGTTGCTCTCTAGATACATCGGTGCCGGGTTTCCGGGGGGGGGGGACGCCGGATGTCCGGGGTTGGCGCCGGATGTACGGCCACTAAAGCTTGTACGACTGACTGTTGGTGCAGCTGTTGGGCGGCTGCACAGGCGCTGGATGTCTGGCCTCTGGCCCGGATGTCCGGCCGCTATAGCTTTAGCAGCTCCGTCTTCTTGCGTCATCGCTTCCAGGCTTCCCTCGTGGATGTTGTAGTTGTTCCTTGGCGCTTGCACTCCTCCTCGTCGTCCGTAGTGTTCCGACAATACCTTTACATGCACACGAGTGGAGTGTCAAGTAGTATACCATCCTTGAAGGGGTCAAGTGAGCACGTGTAAAGGAGATGATTCACCTTTGTGTATGTGAAGTAGATGTCGCACATGTCACTCACCGAACGGACTCTTGAAATGGTGGTTTCCATAGGATGCTCCACATCATCTCCCCCCCCTCGGGAAAGATCCGACCTCGGATCGAAAACTAAATCACCATGGGAAAGTGATGGCTTCGCCGTGTAGAAGTGGATGTTCACCAAGTACTCATCATTTTGAAGCTCGAAATGGGCACTCTCTGATGTCGCATCGTCTAGTGATTCCTTCAAAAGGATTAAGGACAACAAACACTAGGAAAAACAAATGTGGTTAGCATTAGTGCTAAACCAAGCATTCGATAGGTGAGTCACCATACAACTGTCGTCATCATGCAAAGCATATGGTGTGACAAAGGATTGTGACATGGCATGTGAGCATATCAATCGAGCACAAGCAAATATATCATGGGGACAAGCATGTAAATGTGAGGTTGTGATGCAAATATGTGTAACAAGAGAATAAGCATCTACCTCAAAGTCATAGCAAGCATGGGCAAAGCGCTCAATGAAAGGTCTATAGTAGGCATAAGAAGCATTCACAACACCAAATAAGATGAGATGTCTAAACACATGGGTCTAGTGCAAGACAATCCAAGCATAACATGCATAGGGTGTAGTGAAGATAGTATGGCACTCAACACAATAGAAAGATCAATTGTTCATCATGTGTGAGGAAATCAAGTCAATCATGTGACAAGCAATTAGACATGGCATATGTGAAGAAATGATATTGGTGCAACCAAACATATGATAGGAGCAAGTAATCCAAGAATTGTATGCAACACACAATGCATATATATCATGATGCATGGAACGGTGAAAATGACAAGTCGAAGGAAGATCTCTAACATGTGTGCAATCAAGTGGTCCAAGATGAACAATAAGTCTTATGGGGAAAGCAACACAAGTAGTATGATCCATAATATCCATGCTCATGGTTTGGGGGTTCTCAAAAGAGAAGGATATCACCTTGAAAGCATGTCCTTGTGCGTCCTTCACAATGCCGAAGTACAAGCAAGTGCGATGTAGAATCATCGTGGTAGAAGGTGGTTCGCTCTCAAGAGCTCGGATTGTCAACTCACGTGACGTGGGAGTCGACACAAAGTCCAAGTATCCTACACATGCACACGACAAAAGAAAGAACGTATGCGCATGGTAGATAAACACATCATCCATCATGATGGTTCTCTTCTCTTGCGCGTAACCATTAGAAGCACACGTGCATGGATAATATGATGCAACAATGACTATATTCATGGCACTAGGTATATGGTGCAAAGAGGTAAGACAAGCATGCTTCACAAGAAATATGTCAAAATATCCAAATATATGTGAGAGTGGTATGGGGGCAATCTCATGAGCAAGATTAGAATCATTGTTGCACTCAATACATGGCAAACTGTCTAACATGAGAGAGGCAACACATGGAGATATATGACAAGAAGCAATAACAATCATGTGTAAAGCATGTAGATGGTTGTCATCAACCGCATGATAGGAGCAAGTATGAATCATAGGTGATGCAACAAGGCAAGCAACCATAGTAAGAAAGTCGTGCAAGCTAGTAGTGCGAAGATGCAACATACTAGAGGAAATCATGGCAATCATGTCAAGTGAGCAAATAATAGGCATAGGCAATGTACATGACATATTGCAAACACGAACACAAAGCAAGATCATAGTATCATCATAGGCATGGGGCACAAAGCAAACATGGCAATAACAAGCAATATCTCCACCAAGCTTGCAAATACACATACAAGTATTAGAATTAATAATCATGTGTAATGCAAAGCATGGGTCACAAATGCATGGCAAAGGCATAGGAATGAGCATATCATGCAAAGTGAACATGGCAAGATGGGTATAGAATATGTATTGGACAATAACCCATAGCCAAGTGAGGGCCATGTAGAAGAAATGCGCGAAGAGAGCGGTGGGAAAGATAATCCATGGGATCCCAAGTCATCGTTGCTCTCTAGAGCTCGTTTTGTCAACTCGTGGGATTGAGAGGTTGACAAGTATTCATGGGTACCTACACAAAAGAGACACAAACCAAAGAAATTGTGCGTGTGGTAAATGTACACATCATCCATAACGATGTGTATGTGCACGTGAGAGTTAGTACAAGATAAGCATCGCTCAAAGAAATTTGATTCATGGTATAGGAACATGTCATCCATCATGAAAGAATAGTTATTGTGTATAACACGATGGGGATGCAAATTGAGCATACAAATATATGGCACATCAGTATCATGTTCATTATGGGGAGCATATTGTGCACACAAATACTGGGATCATGCAATGGATGGGATGGATCAAAATCTCCTAAAATGTATGAGGAAACTATGGGGGTCTCCTCATGAGCAATAGCAGAAACATCATATGGAGAAAATGGACAACATCCAAAACAATGCATATCCGAAGCTAGGTGGTCATGGCATGGCATATGAGATAAATGATGCAAAGGGAGCATATCAATATCATCACAAGAAAAACAAATGCCAATAACCATGGGCTTGTCACCTATGCCATATGTGCAAATTGAGTTTATTTTAATGGCATATGCATAGTCACTACGATGAGATTGCAAATATGACATATGGTTGATCTCATGCATAGCATATGACAAGTCAAGCGGATTGTCAAACATGATGTGACCTAAAGAATTGTCACAAGAAATCCTATGTAGCATGGCATCACAACTAATAGACTACACATTAGAATCATCATACTCATCGTAAATGGGCAAGAAATCATCACATGAGGAAGTCACATTAGCATGAATCATGGTACTAGGTGGATCAACATCATGCAAGCAATCATTGTCAAGAATGTCCACTAGTGGGACTAGAGCATCACCTTCACCTATGTTACCTTGTTCATTACACTCAAGTGGTGTAGGTGAGGTGGTAAACACCAAATGGTGGTCATCTTCACCTTGATGGAACCATGTGGGGGGTGCATCATATTCCACCATGGCCATCGTCTTGTCCAAAGGAAGGACGAAGTCGTGGAGGATCGGCGCGTCATCATATATGGGACCTAGCACCAAATGAGAAGACACAATAGAGGTAGAGGTTAAATCGTTAGAAATCATAGTGGCCTCACTCTCTCTATGTGGTGGTTCACTCACTCCCTCAAAGTAGGTGCACTCAAAGTCACATATGGTGGAGTCACTTGTCTCACTCAAGTGGTGGGGGTTGTGGCTCTCCTCACATGGAAATTGGGGCAACTCGTCATATATGGGGCTAGTGGTGACGTCACTCTCACTCTCAATATGGTGGCAAAAGTCACTCAAATCATCATACATCACTGTGGTCGAAGGGAAAATCCCATGCTCAACCATCTCGTTGTTGTCGCCGTGGATGAAGGCCGAAGATGGCACATCATACATAAGCCTCCTAATATGGAAGCATCCTCCGTGCTCGTCAACATGTCGCATGCCTCCAAAGCTTGTTCCTTGAGGGTCTCCGTAGTCGTACTTGTCGCCGCACCATCTTGAAAAAGAGTCATGGAGTACTTGGCATCATCAATGCCACAAAGAGGTATGGCAGTGAAATCAAACTTGGGAGCATCATCTTGGAGCTCGTCAGGCTTGGAAATCTTGGTGGTACTATCCTCATGCTCGTTGTCATAGAGCTTGGTCGCCGTGAAGTATGCTTGGGGTGGAGAAGCCTTGGCCTTCATGAGTTCTTGTTCCTCCTTGAGAGCACCAATGTAGTTGTCGCCGAGGGACTTGTAGGTCTCGAGGAAGATCATCTTGGAGATGTCATTGTGCAATCCCATCATGAAGTGGAACTTCATCAAAATGGGGTCATGCACGCCGGCTCGTCGCAAGGCATGCTTCATATCCTTGAAGTACTCGTCGATGGACTTGGATCCTTGGATGGTGTTCTCCTATTGGCATAGAAGTTGTTCCGTGTATGTTGGAGGCACAAACTCTCGCCGCATAGCTCTCTTCGTCTTGGGCCAACTCATGTTGTAGGTCTCTGAAGGTGTGTGAAGCCACCATGTGGACGCGTAGTCATGGAAGTTCCTTGTGGCGCACTTCACTTGATCTTCGGGAGGAACTTGATATAGCTTGAGGTAGTCGTCCATCAAACGCTCCCACTCGAGATACTCCTCGGGTTCTAGAGTCCCATAGAAAGGAATCTCATGGTCGGTGTCGAGGTCATAGTAGCTCGTGGAAGTCGTGGACTTGAGCTTGGGGAGCTTCTCTTGAGCGTAGTCTTCAGGTGCTTGTTGGCGAAGATGCCGTATATCCGAAGGCAAAGATGCCTTGAAGTCGCTTGGTGAAGATGCCAAGGGAGATGGTAGCTTGGAAGCATGTATACTTGAGCGGCTTCTCAAAGACGAGGAAGAGCGCTTGTAGGACTTGATGAGGGCTTTGATCTCCTCCATTTGAGCTTGCATCTTGGCGTCGGTGGAGTTTTTCTTGGCATTGAACTCGTCGTTGTTGGTGTAGACCGAAGGTGAAATGCCTTGCCCATCCATCACAAGACTCGAGCAAATATGAGTGGGAGAAAGAGAAGAACTATACCAAATGTACCTTGACTGATGTTGAAGATGGATCAATGATCACTCAATAGTGTAACAAGGAAATAACACAATTGGTACCGATCTTGTCAATTCTCACACCTACACAAGTAAGGCTTATGGTGGAGCTCGGTGAGGATAGTGGCACAAAAATTTAATTCAAAATGTTAGCAAGAGTCAATAATGTTGAAAAAGATTCACAAATTCGCAACTGAAACAAGTAGACCAATAGCAATATATGTCCACGGAAACACACACACAGATAGATAAATGGGGTCGTGCAACCAAGGAATGAGCACAAAATATGGAATCCATGAAAAATGCTCTTGTTGCACAACTCTAGAGAGACGCCAGCACGATTGCACAATAGGCGGATACGACACTTGTGCACAACCTATAGGAGACAAAAATGCAACGAATTCTATCCCAAGTATGCTAAGTATATGATGTTCCCGGTGTTTATCTCAAGATGATCCAAGATGATCTTATATGCAACGTGGTATGATGCTATGGCTATTGCTTACAAGCTTCTTTGTTCTCTTTTTTTCTTTGCTTAAAAGCTTATTCTTTTTTTTGGATGGCCACAATGCGAAATGCACAAACCAAGATAGCAATTGTGTATATACGGGAACAATCTTGTGACACAAGGGATGATATGATACCAATATGGTCTGGTATGTATGCAATGGATGGTGTAGATCACTAATGTGCACAAGTAACATTGCCGACAATACTCAAATGGCTAGTCTCGATAGGCAAGTGACGCAAAATAGGCTAGGGGTTAACAATGCAATGGCAAGGGAGAATGTACAATGGTGTCGTTGAGGTTACCGTGATTGGCGATGATGAGTGGCGGTGTTCTTGATGTAGATAACAAGATGATGGAGACTCGCCCCTAAGTAGCCGAAACACCTTAGGAAACGAAAAAACCGCGAACTCAAAATCTCAAAGGCAAATGTCAAATGGTGGTAGCGGGATGCGGTGGTGGTTTTGTGGAAGCTCAATGGAATTGCGAATGATAATGATGGGTTGTGGAGTACGCAATGTGGAAATGGAGGGTAAGGTGGTGGACTATACATGGTGTCGGAGTTGGAAGCACGGTCCCTAAGTAGCCGAAACACCTTACGAGACACAACTCTCAACACAAACAAAATTGGGTTAGGCTGGGGTGGTGGAAGTGTATGGTGGGAAAGCCTATGCGGAAGTTATGGTGGTGGTTGATGAATAAGCAACTGTCCCTAAGTAGCCTAAACACCTTAGGAGACTCAAGTCACAACTCAAACAACCTCTAATGCTAAGGGGATCAATATGGGTTAGGTTGCGGAAGTCGGTGGTGGTTATGCAGATGATATGGTGGAAGCCCTAGGCAAAGATGCCAAAGTTACAAAAAATTTATGGAGTCAAATGGAGATCGTAGTATTTTTATGGTATGGGGGATGTCAATAGCTTCAAAACGAGCTAAAGAACGTCAAAAACGAACTCCGGATGAATTAGTTATGGTCAAAACGGTGAAACACCGAAGGCTGAAATGCCAGGGGCCGGACATTCGGGGTCGGGGCCGGAAATCCAGGACCTGATGTCCAGAACCGCGCGCGAATTGCGCTCCAGTAGCCGGATGTCCGGGCTCCAAATCCGAGGATGAACTCGAGGAACTCGATTTTGGGGGCGGAAATTGATGATTTTGGGGGCAAAATTTGATGGATTTCGTGGACGGAAAGTGGGGAAAAATTGGGGGAAAGATAGATCTACTCAGGACACAATGAATCCATGGATCAAAATCAACAGAACTTCATCAAACCAACAAATCAAAAAAAAATCGGGGGCTATTTTTTGGCGGGGATTTTCGAATTTATGACAAAATCGACAAAATTAGGCTAGAAAACAAAGAGGGGAGGCTCCGAAATCGTGATCAACGTGGCTCATGATACCAAGATGGTGTAGGGTAGAACCCTAGATGGCCGATCTTTCATGAAAGGAGCGGATCCCAACGAGGTACACGAAGAACATGAGCGGAAACATGAGGGAAAACATGAGAGAATCACTCAAACCAACGAGATTAGGTCACACATATGCTAGATCCTCGAAACACGAGAGGAGATACAAGATCCACGATCAACGAAGGACAATACAAAGGTAACCGGTTCTTCTCCGTGAGGAGGTCTTGAGGGGTCTTCCCGTGAAGGGGTCTTGAATCCAAGGTGCATCTTCTCTATAGAGGCCGCGGTCTCTCTCGTGGAGTAGATCCGATATGGATGAGAAAAGCTCTATCTCTAAATGAGCTAATCCTTTGCTAACCCTAACTAGAAGGAGGTGGAGGAGTATATATAGTCTAGGGCCACGAAGGGGTAAGTGAGGAGGGGATACATGGGCCTTTGGCCCAGTTAGGCACGCGCACGTGCCGAACGTCCGAGCTGGGGGCCGGATGTCCGGGGCTTCAGGACGAGCCGGATGTTTAGGGTCTCGACCGGATGTCCGGGCTAAAGTGGAGGTTCAGTTGCTCTATGGATACGTTGGTGCTGGATTTCCGGGGGGGATGCCGGATGTCCGGGCTGTCGGGGGGCGCCAGATGTTCGGGGCTGGCGCCGGATATCTGGCCACTGAAGCTTGTACGACCGACTGTTGGTGCAGCTGTTGGGTGGCTGCACAGGCGCCGGATGTCCGGCCTCTGGCCCGGATGTCCGGCCGCTGTAGCTTCAACAGCTTCATCTTCTTCCATCGTCGCTTCCAGGCTTCCGTCACGGATGGTGTAGTTGTTCCTTGGCACTTGCACTCCTCCTCGTCGTCCGCAGCGTTCCGACAATACCTATACATGCACACGAGTGAAGTGTCAAGTAGTATGCCATCCTCGAAGGGGTCAAGTGAGCACGTGTAAAGGAGATGATTCACCTTTGTGTATGTGAAGTAGATGCCGCACGTGTCACTCGCCAAACGGACTCTTGACATGGTGATGTCCATAGGATGCTCCACATCAGGACACAAGCGAAGAAAAAGTGAAGACCATCACTGCAGTTTCATGTGAAGAAATGAAATGCCTTTTGTAACAGATGAGTTTTCATATGAAACCTGGATACTTCGAAAGAGATTGTCCATTTTGTACACGAAGTGCATCCAGCTTTTGTCGTAACCCTCTCAACTTTTTAGAACATGCTATGTGGGTGAAATGATGATACCATGCCAACTTTCAACCTTTTCAGAGTTCATTTGTAGTGCTTTTCAATTTCAAGGTCATTTAGCTCAAAAAAATCCAGTAAATGCATGAAAAATACCAAATGAAGTCAGAAAGGGTTGAAAATTGATGATGTGGCTTTGAATGGTGCATTTTGAACACACAAAAAGTCTGGAGTTCAAATAAGTTCAAAAAATGAAATCCCTTTGTAACAGATGAATTTTCGTCCGAAACCCTCATACTTCAAAAGAGATTGTCCATTTTGTACACGAAGTGCAACTAGTTTTTGCCGTAACCCTCTCAACTTTTTAGAACATACTATGTGGGTAAAATGATGATACCATGCCAACTTTCAACCTTTCCAGAGTTCATTTGTAGTGCTTTTCAATTTCAGGGTCATTTAGCACCAAAAAAATCAGTAAATGCATGAAAAATACCAAATGAAGTCAGAAAGGGTTGAAAATTGATGATGTGGCTTTGAATGGTGCATTTTGAACACACGAAAAGTCTAGAGTTCAAATAAGTTCAAAAAATGAAATCCCTTTGTAACAGATGAGTTTTCGTCCGAAACCTCATACTTCAAAAGAGATTGTCCATTTTGTACACGAAGTGCAACCAGTTTTTGCCGTAACCCTCTCAACTTTTTAGAACATACTATGTGGGTAAAATGAGGATACCATGCCAACTTTCAACCTTTCCAGAGTTCATTTGTAGTGCTTTTCAATTCAGGGTCATTTAGCACCAAAAAATCAGTAAATGCATGAAAAATACCAAATGAAGTCAGAAAGGGTTGAAAATTGATGATGTGGATTTGAATGGTGCATTTTGAACACACAAATAGTTTGGAGTTCAAATAAGTTCAAAAAAATGAAATCCCTTTGTAACAGATGAGTTTTCGTCCGAAACCGTGATACTTCGAAAGAGATTGTCCATTTTGTACATGAAGTGCATCCAATTTTTGCCGTAACCCTCTCAAATTTTTAGAACATACTATGTGGGTGAAATGATGATACTATGCCAACTTTCAACCTTTTCAGAGTTCATTTGTAGTGCTTTTCAATTTCAGGGTCATTTAGCTCAAAGAATGAACTAATAGAAACAAGAATGAACTAGAAAACTTTTATGAAACTCTAATAGCAAAAATAATGAAGTAAAAATAATCAATTAAAATATTCTATTATGATCAACTAAAACAAAACTATAATATTCTTCAATAGCAAAAAGAATCAACTAAAAAGCTTTTATAAAACTCTAATAGCAAAAGGAATCAAGTAAAAATATTTTATAAACCTCTAGTATTTTTGAAACTAAAATTATATAAAATTTATGCAACTAAAATTATCAAAGTATTTTTTGTTCAAAACATTAATAGCAAAAAGAATTTTCATAAATATTTTTTTGTTAGAAACTTTAATAGCAAACTAAAATAAAAAAAATATGTTTTTGATTAAAACAGACATATAAAATAACCTAAAAATTACCAAATTAAATATAATGATAAAACACAATAATATTAAATAGCAGTAAAAAGAATCACTAAAAAATCTATTTTTATTGTAAAGTTATTCAGAAACTAGTGATTCACACAAATTTCAAAGAATTCAAATATAAACTATTCAAATTTGAAAACTAATGGCACTGACAGAAAGTTTATAATTTTTGTGACCTAAATGCAAAAAGAATCACTGAAAAACAGCAAGTATTTAGCTGTAAGTAGAAACAAAAGTAAATAAATAAAGCAAAAAACAAAACAAAAAAATTGGAAAAATATTAAAAAATGCCGCCTACTGGGCCACCACGGCCTGAATACAACTAGAAACCCAATCAGCTAGTTGGGCCAAGATTTAGGCCCGCAGTAGCCTAGTAGGCCAATGAGCAGAGGAGTGTGCAATTAGGCCCGTAAGCCTGTAGTTGAGAGGAGCTCGAGATGGTTGGCGCAACAACGCTTATAAACCACTCTCGAGCCCTCTCAGCTAGCGAGGTGGGACTAAACTTTTAGCCCCGGGCAGCACCCCCTTTCGTCCCGGTTGGGGGAACCAACCAGGACCAATACCAACCTTTGGTCCCGGTTTGTACCACCAACCGGGACTAATACCTACCTTTGGTCCCGGTTCGTGCCACCAACCGGGACCAAAGGTCTCTTCTTCCCACCCTTTGGGATGCTGAAAAAGACCTTTGGTCTCGGTTGGTGGCACGAACCAGGACTAAAGGGGGGCAGTGGTCCCAGTTCGTGCTACAAACTAGGACTAAAGATGTGGCTATATAAGCCAACACTTAGGATTTTTCCCTAGTTTCTCCCATCGCCACGCCCTGCCTCCTCGTCGCCGTCGACGCCCTCACCTTGCCCTACCCCGATGCGCCGCCCTCCTCTCACTGTTCCGACCTGCCCGGAAGCCTTCCCGCGCTCGACCTCATCGCCTCTTCCCGTTCGTTTTCCCGGGGAAGCACCACCCCGGCGCCCACGACCCCTTCTTCTCCGACGCTGTTCGTCATTGCCGCCACCGATTCCGGCGACCTCTAGCCCTCCCCGAGCCCGCTGCCATTCCCTGCCCGCTGCCGTTCCCTACGACCGCGCTGTGAGTCCCTGCCTCCTTCCCTTTCCTTCTCATCGCCATACCCGCACGCCACCCTGCTACTTCTTGAGCTTGCGTTGGTTTTTCCATTGAAGAGGAAAAGGTGATGCATCAAAGTAGAGTAAGTATTTCCCTCAGTTTGAGAATCAAGGTATCAATCCAGTAGGAGACAACGAACAAGTCACAGAATACCTGCACAAACAATCAACAACTTGCACCCAACGCGATAAAGGGGTTGTCAATCCCTTCACAGTTACTTGCAAAAGTGAGATCTGATAGAGATTGATAAACGATAAAGTAAATATTTTTGGTATTTTTGGTTTATATATCGGAAAGTAAAAGAATGCAAAATAGTAGATCGGAAACTAATATGATGGCAACTAGAACTTGTATGATGGAAAATGGACCCGGGGCCATAGGTTTCACTAGAGGCTTCTCTCAAGATAGAAAATATTACGGTGGGTGAACAAATTACTGCGAGTAATTGTTAGAAAAGTGCAAAGTTATGACGATATCTAAGGCAATGATCATGAATATAGGCATCATGTCTTTGTCAAGTAGACCAAAATGATTCTGCATCTAGTACTATTACTCCACACATCGACCAACTCCTTCCTACATCTAGAGTATTATGTTCATAAAGAACAGAGTAACACATTAAGTAAGATGACATGATGTAGAGGAATTAACTCAAGCAATATGATGAAAACCCCATCTTTTTATCCTCGATGGCAACAATACAATACGTGCCTTGCTGCCCCTACTGTCACTGGGAAAGGATACTGTAAGATTGAACCCAAAGCTAAGCACTTCTCCCATTGCAAGAAAAGCAATCTAGTTAGCCAAACCAAATCTATAGTTCGAAGAGACTTGCAAAGATATCAAATCATGCATATAACTATTTAGAGAAGATTCAAATAATATTCATACATAAGCTGATCATAAATCCACAATTCATGCAAACACACCGCAAAAAACTATTACATCAAATATATCTCCAAGAACATCGAGGAGAACATGGTATTGAGAATTAAAGAGAGAGAAGAAGCCATCTAGCTACTAGCTATGGACCCGTTGGTCTATGGTAAACCACTCACGCTTCATCGGAAGGGCAACGATGTTGATGTAGAAGCCCTCCGTGATCGAATCCCCCTCCAGTAGGACGCCGAAAAAGGCCCCTAGATGGGATCTCACGGGTACAGAAGGTTGCGGCGGTGGAAAAGTGTTTTCGTGGCTCTCCATGTTGGTTATGGGATATATGAGAATATATAGGCAGAAGAAATAGTTCAGTCGAGTCACGAGGGGCCCACAAGGGTGGGGGGAGCGCCCTACCCTCCTGGGCGCGCCCTTCGTCCTTGTGGCCGCCTCGTGGCTTCTCTCACTTGCACTCCAAGTCATGTGGAGGTCTTCTTGTGACGCCCCTGATTCAACTGTACGCTAATAATACACGCAAACGTGTACGATCAAGATCAGGGACTCACGGGGAGATATCAAAACACAACTCTAGACACAAATTCAAATAAGACAAGCTTCATATTACAAGCCAGGGGCCTCGAAGGCTCGAATATAAGCTCGATACACAAGCGTCAGCGGAAGCAACAATATTTGAGTACATACATAAGTTAAACGAGTTTTGCCTTAAAAAGGCTAGCACAAACATCAACGATTGAAGCGGCAAGGCCTCCTGCCTGGGACCTCCTAACTACTCCTGGTCGCCGGTGGTCTCCATGTAGTAGTATCCATCGGCGGTGGCATCTGGCTCCAAGGATCCACCATCTGGTTGCAACAATCGGAAAGAAGAAAGAAGGGGGAAAAGGGGACAACAAAGCAACCGTGAGTACTCATCCAAAGTACTCGCAAGTATTAGATCTATACTAAGTATGCATTGGTATCAAATGGAAGGGTTGTATCTGTGGACTGAACTAGAGAATGCCAGAATAGAGGGGAAGGCCTAGCCTATCGAAGACTAGCATATTCAAGCAGCTCCAAGCATCTTGAAGCATGTAGAAGAGTAAAGAATAGCAGTTTAATTATCAAGCATGTTGTAAAATTAATGCCTAAAGATCCTTCGTCGACTCCCCGCGAGAAAGCAATCTCGGAGCCACATGTCCATCACATGTCTCAAGTAACCAGTTCTAGTTGTAATAGATCAGGATACAAGTCTGAACGTCCATTACCGTGGTCACGATATTTGAATATATAACTTCCCTTCACGGGTGCACCACATTACCCAACACACTTGATTACTCTGGTCTCACACACTTTTCTTGGTCAATGCCCGGCCTCGGAAGGTCAACACGTCACAACCCTACCTAGGCTCAGCAGAGAGGTCCCCGCCGGTCTACATCCTAAGCACTTCGGGGTCTTGGGCCCATCGCCCATTGCACTCCGGGTCGTTGTGAGCAGAGTGGATACCAGCACCGCCTCATATGGCTAGCATGATCCGACCATGCCGCAATGCTGAACTGGACGTCTGACAAAGCTTCGACTGATACCATGATGTTGAGGCCCATATCTATTCTCGCGTGGTGGTTAGTGCGTAAAGGCCAGAGGCCAACTCAGAACAAATACCCAAACCTGTTAGTGCATTGGGGGCTTGCGGAGACGAGCAGAGACTCATGATAATGTGACCCCGTCGCCTCGTCTCGTGGATTTACGACAAGGGCCCAGAATGCCTGGCCGTGCGTCATGCAAAACTCACGGGTGCTCAATGGGGCCGCCCGACTATCACATCACCTTGTGGGTACCCCTCAGGGCCGACCCGACTTCAACAATGGTCTGAGGTAAAGTCTGGGTAACTGTGTGTCCAAACACGAAGGGGAAAACCCGAGGAATCACCCTTGGCGAATTCCACTCGATGTAATCATCAAGGTGAACGTAAGAGGCACCACCCTCGAGGTTCACACTTGAGGGGTTGCACGATAGAGTCATATCAGGAATGGTCAAGGAGGAATCACCCTCGATGACCATGACCGAATAGCTACACTACAGAGTCATCATCAGGAGTGCGTTATGAGTTATCACCCCCGGCTCTCGATAGTAGTTCTGCAGAGTTGAGCAACAAAAAGAGGCGTTATGTGATGTGAGGTGTCAGGTCTGGTCATCGATCATGTTGATCGAGTCATCGATGATGAAGCAGGGGCAACAAGGACAAGGTGGGGGTCACTGATGGACCACTAACCAACCTATACTAAGCAGTTTAGGATAAGTAGGTAAGGTACAATGAGCAGGTTACAAACGCAGGCTATGCATCAGAATAGGAGCAATCAATTACAGTAGCAAAATCTAATGCAAGCATGGGAGAATGGAATGGGCGATATCGGGATGATCAAGGGGGGGGATTGCCTGGAAACTCCATTGAAAGGGGAGAAGAGTTGTCGTCGACGTAGTCGATCACAACGGCATCGACATCGGTCTCGAGGTCTACTGGAGAGAAGAGGGGGGAGAAACAATAAATACAGAGTTAACCAGAGCATAACAGGATAACAGGCAGAGCTAGACGTGTTCTAACGCGGTGCTACACGATACCGGCGAAGGGGGATAACATCCGGGAATGCTTTCCCGAAGTTTGGCATTTTTGGACAAACAACTCGGACGGGAAAGGTTGCATGTTCACTATGCTAGAGATGTGTGACAGATGAACGGACGGAGTATTCTGATTCCTCTCGTCGTTCTGAGAAACTTTCATGTACAAAGTATTTTCATCCGAGTTACGGTTATTTTTCTATGAATTATTAAAGTTATAGCAATATTCTGAAATTAATTTTAAATCTAGAAAGAGTTATTGCACCAGCATGATGTCATCATGATGTCAGCGGTCAACATTGACCGTTGACTGGTCAAACAGGGCAGCGGGGCCCGTCTGTCATTAACCTAACTAATTAGCAGATTTAAATTAACTAAACTAGTTCATTAGGCTAACTAAGCAAGGTCAATTAAGTTAATTAATTAACTATTTAATTAATTGTCTTTATTTTTTTTAAACAAGGGGTCAGGCCCAGCGGTCAGTGGCCCACTAGGGCCAACCGGGCCACGGGCGAAACGGGTGCGGGCGCCCGCCCGCATGGCCACGGGCGTGCGGGCGCTGGAGCATGCCGGCGGCCACGACGGGGCTCGTCGGCCGGCCGTTTCCGGCGACGGAAGCTGGTGCGGCGGGGCGCGTTGGGTAGCGGGTGGGGAGGCGGCCGCACAGTGAGCACCAGCGGCGACCGTGGGCGAGCGGGGCAGGTGACTGTGGCGAGACGCGCAAGCGCTGGCACGGCTACAAGGGCAGAGGAGAGAGGTTCGGGGTCTCACCCCCGTTTGCAGGGGATCAGGGTCGCCGAGGCTCGACAGAGACGCTGAGGGAGAGGTGGGGAGGCGACGCCGATGAGGTGGTGACGAGCGGCGACGGCGCGACGTCAGGGTGGCAGGTGGATCCGAGGAGGGGAGGCAGATAGGGAGAGGGAGGGGCGCGCTGGGAAGAGGGGCTAGGGTTGGGTTCGGGCGCCGGGGGAGTAGATGTAGGCGGGGGCGACCGGTGGATGGTTGCCATGGCGGCTACCCAGGCCGTGGCGCCCATCGGTGGTGGCCACGAGCTGGAGCCCCTTCCCCCGGCCGGTCGAACAGGGAGACGACCCGGGGAGGGGTTGGGCCGGTCGGGCAAGTGGGATGCCTCAACCATTTTGGGCCAAGTGGCCTAGGGGGCCTTTCTTCTCCTTTTCTTTCCATTTTATTCCCTGGGTCATTTTATTTTTTTAGTTTTATAAAATGTGTAATTAGCTCCTAAATTAGCATTAGTAATTAGACTGCTGCCACAAATAATTTGGCAACTAAATAAAGTAGTTTTATATTTGTTTATTATTTAAAAGCATTTAATAATTGTTTTCACCCACTGTTTTAAATACTTAGGAGCAATTAAACACTTTATAAAAAAGTTGGTTCACCACCATAATTACTTATGGAAAATGTGCCACACTCGGAACATTTTAGTTTGCATGTTTGAGAATTTTGAATTTTGACTTAAATTTGAATTGTGTTTTAATGCAAAAGGGGGATTAGTAATAGTAAGAGTGATGACATGGCACCATTAACATGGGATTACTATAGCTTAATTATCCGGACGTCACAATTCTCCTCCACTACAAGAAATCTCGTCTTGAGATTCTAGGAGGTAAAAGAAAACAAATCCAGGTATGCATCTCGAAGACGATCCTCGAGTTTCGAAGTCGCTTCATCTTCAGAATGATTTGACCACTGAACTTTCAAAAATTTGATAGCCCTCATACGGGTGTGACGTTCAGCTCGATCGAGAACATGGACTGGATGCTCTTTGTAGGTGAGATCATCTTGCAGGGGGTGAGCTTTAGAAGCCAAGTGGTTTTTGCAATAAGACTTGCGACTAAGGGCATCGTCCATGTCATTAGCCTTGCCATGGGTATAAGAAATACCGTAGCCATAGTCTGTGATTGTTTCCATACATTGTTGCTGATGGAGATCCAGATCTTGCTGAGTAAACACTTACTTCAGACTTTGATGATCGGTGAAGATCTCGCAACGAGTACAAAAAAAGGAAATGTCGCCACAACTTCAGTGCAAAGTTAACTGCAAGAAGTTCAAGGTCATGGACTGGAAACGACTGGAGCATTTTCAATTCTCACAAGAGGAGAAACGTTTACGCGTTCAAGGAATAAATCCGTGCTTTGGCCTTAACAACAAAATGAGCATGGGAGCTCACTATCTCATTTGAAGGATGTAGCAGAAGGATGGTTCTAGTGGTGCAAATGATAGAAACGGTATGCGTTTTCAACCATTCCATTCCCAGAATGAGGTCGATATTGGATGACTTCAAAACAATGGGGGAAACATGGAATTCTGACCCTTCAAGTTCAACGGAAATGTTGTGAATAACCATGCTGGTTCGACATTGGCTCGTGGAATGCAACTTGGAATTCCAGCCAAGTGATGGCGGTTCCATGAGGTAAGGAACGCCTGTGGTTGTCCCGTCATTGAGCAGCGGGCACTTTCAGGTAGTAAGCCATGAAGGTGACATAGTTGGCAGGGGATACATTAGCAGACTCCAACTTGAAAGTGATGTCACAGAGCCATTCATCAGCATCATGGGTTGAGTTGAGCTGCGGTAGATGACAAGGTTGAATGCACAAAGTTTTGCAGAGTCACTGAGGATGGCTGTTGATTCATACTGGGATGCGGAAACTAAGACATGACTCCTTCCATGAACTCGCGATTCAGCTCAACTGCTGCATCATTCCGGCCATGTATTCGGGCGTCCATGACCAGTGGGTCTATCCATCCTGCTTAAATGCAATAGGGGGTAGTTCAGCAAGGGTTGGTGCAAGTGTATGGAGTCATTCATGAGGTAAACAGAACAATGAGCAAAGGCGGAGTAGTCACTGAAGACATACTAATACATATGCGGGGCAAATTACACATTATTTGTAGGAATTCAGACAAGAGAAACATCCTAGATATACTAAGCGGCACACAGGCACGTGATGGAGGGATGCAATAACAATACATAACAAATGCTACATCAACATCGGGGAAAACCTCTGGGGCGAGGGATTATCAAGTGACGACGCAGGGTGCCCTCGATAAAAAGGATCCTGCGGTTAGCGAACATTATGAAGCAGATCTTGGTCCTTAATTCGAGAAACGGGTAATACAAATCTCCAGGTGGATGTGATCACGGGATCCTAATGTTAGATTTAGCAAAATCATTTAACCCGAATAGAATAGATATGAGAGTCCCAGAGTATAGATGAGGAATAAAAGATCCTAATACCACCCAATGGCGACGTGGGCTCGTAAGGCACACAACCATGTTAGTAAAACAATTTTTCGAACACTAGACTCAACTTCGGCCAAGGAGTTGGAAAGGGGGATCCTACAGGTAGTCGGCTCTGATACCAACTTGTGACGCCCCCGATTCAACCGTACACTAATCATACATGCAAACATGTATGATCAAGATCAGGGACTCACAGGAAGATATCACAACACAACTGTAGACACAAATTCAAATAATAGAAGCTTCATATTACAAGCCAGGGGCCTCGGGGGCTCGAATACAAGCTTGATATAGAAGTGTTAGCAGGAGCAACAATATCTGAGTACAGACATAAGTTAAACAAGTTTTGCCTTAAAAAGGCTAGCACAAACATCAACGATCGAAGAGGCAAGGACTCCTGTCTGGGACCTCCTAACTACTCCTGGTCATCGGTGGTCTCCATATAGTAGTATCAGCCGGCAGTAGTCATTGAAGACATACTGATACATATGTGGGGCCAATTACACACTGTTTGTAGTAGTTCAGACAAGAGAAACATCCTAGATATACTAAGCAGCACACATGCACGTGATGGAGGGATGCAATAACAGTACATAGCAAAGGCTACATCAACGTCAGGGAAAACCTCTGGGCGAGGGATTATCAAGTGACGACGTAGGGTGCCCTCGATAAAAAGGATCCTGCTTTTAGTGAACATTATGAAGCAGATCTTGGTCCTTAATTCGAGAAAGGGGTAATACAAATCTCCGTGTGGATGTGATCACGAGATCCTAATGTTAGACTTAGCAAAATCATTTAACCCGAATATAAGAGATATCAGAGTCCTAGAGTATAGACGAGGAATAAAAGATCCTAATACCACCCAATCATGTAATTAATTAACTATTTAATTAATTAACTAACTAATTAATTGTTTTTATATTTATTTTTAACCTTTTTTAAACATGGGGCCGGGCCCAGCGGTCAGTGGCCCACTTGGGCCAACCGGGCGACGAGCGATATGGGTGCGGGCGCCCGCTCGCATAGCCACGAGCATGCGGGCACTGGAGCGCGCCGGTGGCCACGGCGGGGCTCACCGGTCGGCCATTTCCAGCGACGGAAGCCGGTGCGGCGGGGCGCGTTGGGTAGCAGGCGGGGAGGCGGCCGCACGGTGAGCAGTAGCGGCGGCAGGTGACTTTACCGAGGCCGCGAGCACTGGCGACAGCTACAGGATTAGAGGAGAGAGGTTCGGGGTCTCACCCCCGTTTGCAGGGGATCAGGGTTGTCGAGGCTCGTTGGAGCCATCGAGGGAAAGGTGGGGAGGCGACGCCGACGAGGTCGTGATGAGCGGTGACGGCGCGGCGTCGGGGCGGCGGGTGGATCCGAGGAGGGGAGGCAGAGAGGGAGAGGGAGGGGCGCGCTGGGAAGAGGGGCTAAGGTTGGGTTCGGGCGCCGGGAGGAGTAGATGTAGGCGGGGGCGACTGTTGGATGGTTGCCACGGCGGCTGCCGAGGCCGTAGTGCCCATCGGCGGTGGCCACGAGCTAGAGCCCCTTGCCCCGTTTGGTCGAACAGGGAGATGACCCGGGGATGGGTTGGGCCGGTCGGGCAGGTGGGATGCCTCATCCCTTTTGGGCCAAGTGGCCGAGGGGGCCTTTCTTCTCCTTTTCTTACCATTTTATTCCCTGTTTTCTTTTAGGGTCATTTTATTTTTTAGTTTTATAAAATATATAATTAGCTCCTAAATTAGCATTAGTAATTAGACTACTGCCACAAATAATTTGGAACTAAATAAATTAGTTTTATATTTGCTTATTATTTAAAAGCATTTAATAATTATTTTCAACCACTGTTTTAAATACTTAGGAGCAATTAAACACTTTATAAAAAAGTTGGTTCACCACCATAATTAGTTATGGAAAATGTGCCACACTCGAAACATTTTAGTTTGCATGTTTGAGAATTTTGAATTTTGACTTAAATTTGAATTGTGTTTCAATGCAAAAGGGGGATTAGTAATAGTAAGGGTGATGACATGGCACCATTAACATGGGATTACTATAGCTTAATTATCTGGGCGTCACACTTATGTCCGAAGAAAAATCATCGCGAAAGTTTTATTCCGTTTGGACTCCGTTTGGTATTCCTTTTTTGCGAAACTCTAAAACAAGGAAAAAACACAAACTGGCACCGGGCTCTAGGTTAATAGATTAGTCTAAAAATAATATAAAATAACATATTAATGCATATAAAACATCCAAAACAGATAATATAATAACATCGAACAATCAAAAATTATAGATATGTTGCAGACGTATCAAGCATCCCCAAGCTTAATTCCTGCTCGTCCTCGAATAGGTAAGTGATAAAAATAGAATTTTTGATGTGGAATGCTACCTAACATATTTATCCATGTAATTTCTTTTATTGTGGCATGAATGTTCAGATCCGTATGATTCAAAACAAAAGTTTAATATTGACATAAAAACAATAATACTTCAAGCATACTAACAAGGCAATTATGTCTTCTCAAAATAACATAGCCAAAAAAGCTTATCCCTACAAAATCATATAGTCTGGCTATACTCCATCTTCATCACACAAAATATTTAAATCACGCACCACCCCGATGACACTCCAAACAATTGTTTCATACTTTTGATGTTCTCAAACTTTTTCAACTTTCACGCAATACATGAGCGTGAGCCATAGACATAACACTATAGGTGGAATAGACGGTGGTTGTGGAGAAGACAAAAAGAACGAGATAGTCTCACACCAACTAGGCGTATCAACGGGCTATGGAGTTGCCCATCAATAGATATCAATGTGAGTGACTAGGGATTGCCATGCAACGGATGCATTAGAGCTATAAGTTTATGAAAGCTCAAAAAGAAACTAAGTGGGTGTGCATCCAACTTGCTTGCTCACGAAGACCTAGGGCAATTTTAGGAAGCCCATCATTGGAATATACAAGCCAAGTTCTATAATGAAAAATTCCCACTAGTATATGAAAGTGACAATATAGGAGACTCTCTATCATGAAGATCACGGTGCTACTTTGAAGCACAAGTGTGGTAAAAGGATAGTAGCATTGACCTTTCTCTCTTTTCTCTCATTTATTTTTTTATTTTTTTATTTGGGCCTTCTCTCATTTTTTGGCCTCTTTTTTCGTCCGGAGTCTCATCCCGACTTGTGGGGGAATCATAGTCTCCATCATCCTTTCCTCACATGGGACAATGCTCTAATAATGAAGATCATCACACTTTTATTTCCTTACAACTCAAGAATTACAACTCGATACTTAGAGCAAAATATGACTCTGTATGAATGCCTCCAGCGGTGTACCAGGATGTGCAATGAATCAACAGTGACATGTATGAAATAATTATGAACGGTGGCTTTGCCACAAATATGATGTCAACTACATGATCATGCAAAGGAATATGACAATGATGGAGCGTGTCATAATAAACGAAATGGTGGAAAGTTGCATGGCAATATATCTCGGAATGGTTATGGAAATGCCATAATAGGTAGGTATGGTGGCTGTTTTGAGGAAGGTATATGGTGGGTGTATGGTACCGACGAAAGTTGTGGTACTAGAGAGGCTAGCAGTGGTGGAAGGGTGAGAGTGAGTATAATCCATGGACTCAACATTAGTCATAGAGAACTCATATAATTATTGCAAAAATAAATTACTTATCAAAAAAAGTACTAGGCACATGCTCCTAGGGGTATAGATTGGTAGGAAAAGACCACCGCTCGTCCCCGACCGCCACTCATAAGGAAGATAATCAATAAATAAATCATGCTCCGACTTCATCACATAACGGTTCACCATACGTGCATGCTATGGGAATCACAAACTTTAACACAAGTATTTCTCAAAGTCACAATTACTTACTAGCATGACTATAATATCACCATCTTCATTTCTCAAAACAATCATAAGGAATCAAACTTCTCATAGTATTCAATGCACTTTATATGAAAGTTTTTATTATATCCCTCTTGGATGCCTATCATATTAGGACTAAATTTATAACCAAAGAAAATTACCGTGCTGTTTAGAAACTCTCAAAATAATATAAGTAAAGCACGAGAGTTCAACAATTTCTATAAAAGAAAGCCACCATCGTGCTCCAAAAATATATAAGTGAAGCACTGGAGCAATATTGCCTAGCTCAAAAGATATAAGTGAAGCACATAGAGTATTCTAATAAATCACGATTCATGTGTGTCTCTCTCAAAAGGTGTGTACAAAAAGGATGATCATGGCAAACTAAGAAGTAAAGACTCAAATCATACAAGACGCTCCAAGCAAAACACATATCATGTGGTGAATAAAAATATAGCCTCAAGTGAAGTTACCATGGACGAAGACAAAAGAGGGGATGCCTTTCGGGGCATCCCCAAGCTTAGGCTCATGTTTATCCTTGAATATTACCTTGGGGTACCTTGGGCATCCCCAAGCTTAGGCTCTTTCCACTCCTTATTCCATAGTCCATCAAATCCTTACCCAAAACTTGAAAACTTCACAACACAAAACTCAATAGAAAATCTCATAAGCTCCGTTAGTACAAGAAAATAAATCATCAATTTTAGTACTGCCGTGAACTCATTCTTTATTTATATTGGTGTAATATCTAATGTATTCCAACTTTTCCATGGTTCATACCCCCCGATACTAGCCATAGATTCATCAAAATAAGCAAACAACACATAGAAAACATAATTTGTTAAAAACAGAACAGTCTGTAACAATCTAGAGATTTCGAATATTTTTCTAAGTCCAAAAATTCTGAAAAATTAGGAAGACCTAAGAAATTAGTCTCTGGATCCTCTGCAAAAAGAATCAGTATTCTATCGGGCTTGTGCTAAAAATAAAAATTAATATCCTGGGCGCAAAAGTTTCTATTTTTTAGCAAGATCAAATCAACTATCACCATAAGCTATCCCGAAGGTCTTACTTGGCACAAACACTAATTAAAACACAAAACCACATATAACCAGAGGCTAGATGAATTAAAGCAAAATACAACCTAAAAAGAAAAATAAAAAAAATAAAAATAAAATTGGGTTGCCTCCCAACAAGCGCTATTGTTTAACGCCCTTAGCTAGGCATATAATGCGAATAGATCTAGGTATTATCGTCTTTGGCATGCAATCCATAAGTGGCTCTCATAATAGATTCATATGGAAATTTAATTCTATTTCTTGCAAAGTGTTCCATGCATTTCCTTAACGAAAATTGAAATCTAATGTTTCCTTCTTTCATATCAATAATTGCACCAATTGTTCAAAGGAAAGGTCTACCAAGAAAAAATAGGACATGTAGGATTGCAATCTATATCAAGAACAATCAAATTTATGGGCACATAATTCCTATTTGCAACAATAGTAACATCATTAATTATTCCATAGGTTTCTTAATAGTGGAATCCGCAAGATGCAAATTTAAAGAACAATCATCAAATTCACGGAAACCTAGCACATCACATAAAGTTTTTGGAATCGTGGAAACACTAGCACCCAAATCACACAAAGCATGACACTCATAATCTTTAATCTTAATCTTAATAGTAGGTTCCCACTCATCATAAAGTTTTCTAGGGATAGAAACTTCCAATTCAAGCTTTTCTTCAAAAGATTTCATCATAGCATCAACGATATGTTTAGTAAAAGCTTTGTTTTGATTATAAGCATGAGGAGAATTCAAAATGGATTGCAACAAGGAAATACAATCTATTAAAGAACAATTATCACAATTAAATTCCTTGAAATCCAAAAGAGTGGGTTCATTGCTACTTAAAGTTTTGATCTCTCCAATCCCACTTTTATCAATTTTTGCATCAAGATCTAAAATCTCCGAATCATTGGGATGCCTTTTAACTAATGTTGACTCATATCCAGTCCCATCTTTATCAAGATTTATATTGGAAAACAAAGATTCAATAGGAGTCACATCAATTACTTTAAGATCTTCAACATTATTCAAAGATTCTGGTTTAGCGACCATCTTATTTACTAAGGTAGCTTGGTTATTGGTGATTTGGCCTACTAAATTTTCAAGATGAGCAAATTGTGATCTCAAACCATAAATTCCTTAGACATATCATCGAGCTCTATATTCATGTATTCCATAAAACTTTTCTGCTCCTTAAGCTCATTTCTAAAGATATTATTATGCTCAGATTGCAAAGACATGAAGCTTCTAACGTTATTTTCAATTTCTTCCAACCTCCTGGAGTGAGGATCAAAGTTTTTTGGTTGAGTCATCATGACAAAGCAAGCAATCCAACACACGAGCACACAAAAAGCAAACGAAGAAGAAAACGAGAGGTGAATGGAGAATAATGTAATGCAAGTGATGAGAGTTTATGATGGGGAATAATGTAATGCAAGTGAAGAGGGGCGAAGAAAAGGCAAATCTTTTCGAAAATCATTTTAGAAGTGGGGGAGAGGAAAACGAGAGGTGAATGGAGAATAATGTAATGCAAGTGATGAGAGTTTATGATGGGTACTTGGTATGTCTTGACCTGGCATAGATCTCCCCGGCAACGGCGCCATAAATTCTTCCTGCTACTTCTTGAGCTTGCATTGGTTTTTCCCTTGAAGAGGAAAGGGTGATGCAGCGAAGTAGAGTAAGTATTTCCCTCAGTTTGACAACCAAGGTATCAATCCAGTAGGAGACAACAAACAAGTCACCGAATACCTACACAAAGAATCAACAACTTGCACCCAACGCGATAAAGGGGCTGTCAATCCCTTCACGGTTACTTGCAAAATTGAGATCTGATAGAGATAGATAAACGTTAAAGTAAATATTTTTGGTATTTTTGGTTTATAGATCGGAAAGTAAAAGATTGCAAAATAGTAGATCATAAACTAATATGATGGAAGCTAGAACTTGTATGATGGAAAATAGACCTGGGGGCCATAGGTTTCACTAGAGGCTTCTCTTAAGATAGAAAATATTACGGTGGGTGAACAAATTACTGCCGAGAAATTGATAGAAAATCACAAAGTTATGCCGATAACTCAGGCAATGTTAATGAATATAGGCATCACGTCCATGTCAAGTAGACCGAAATGATTCTGCATCTACTACTATTACGCCACACATCGACCGACTCCTGTCTGCATCTACATTATTAATTTCATAAAGAATAGAGTAACGCATTAAGTAAGATGACATGATGTAGATGAATTAACTCAAGAAATATGATGAAAACCCCATCTTTTAATCCTTGATGGCAACTGAGGGAGTCCTGGATTAGGGGGTGTCCGGATAGCCGGACTATATCTTCGGCCGGACTCCTGGACTATGAAGATACAAGATTGAAGACTTCGTCCCGTGTCCGGAAGGGACTTTCCTTGGCGTGGAAGGCAAGCTTGGCGATACGGATATGTAGATCTCCTACCATTGTAACCGACTCTGTGTAACCCTAGCCCTCTCCGTTGTCTATATAAACCGGAGAGTTTTAGTCCGTAGGACGGAGAACAATCATACCATAGGCTAGCTTTTAGGGTTTAGCCTCTCTGATCTCGTGGTAGATCTACTCTTGTACTACCCATATCATCAATATTAATCAAGCAGGACATAGGGTTTTACCTCCATCAAGAGGGCCCGAACCTGGGTAAAACATCGTGTCCCCTACCTCCTGTTACCATCCGACCTAGACGCACAGTTCGGGACCCCCTACCCAAGATCCGCCGGTTTTGACACCGACATTGGTGCTTTCATTGAGAGTTCCTCTGTGTCGTCACTTTTAGGCCCGATGGCTTCTCCGATCATCAACAGCGATGCGATCCAGGGTGAGACTTTTCTCCCCGGACAGATCTTCGTATTCGGCGGCTTTGCACCGCGGGCCAATTCGCTTGGTCATCTGGAGCAGATCGAAAGCTACGCCCCTGGCCATCAGGTCAGATTTGGAAGTTTGAACTACACGGCTGACATCCACAGAGACTCGATCTTCGACGGATTTGAGCCACAGCCGAGCGCGCCACACTGTCACGATAGGCATGATTTAACTCTGCCGCCAAACAGCGCTCTGGAGGCCGCACCTGTGTCCGCTCTGACCCCTAGCTCGGAGCCGATCACACCAATCGAGGATGGGTGGTTAGACACCACCTCGGGGGCTGCAATCTCTATGGCGATCGAGCCGAACACCAGCCCTATTCTCTGCGAAGCCCGTGACTCCAAGGAGCCGGACTCCTCTCCTGACTCCAAGCCCTCTGCGCCCCTACCGATCGAACCCGATTGGGCGCCGATCATGGAGTTCACCGCCGCGGACATCTTTCAGCACTCGCCCTTCGGCGATATTCTGAATTCACTAAAGTCTCTCTCTTTATCAGGAGAGCCCTGGCCGGACTATGACCAGCAGGATTGGGATGTGGATGACGAAGAAATTTGATGCCCACCCACCACCCACTTCGTAGCCACTGTCGATAATTTAAACGACGTGCTCGACTTTGACTTTGAAGACATCGGCGGTATGGATGACGATGTAGGAGACGAACATGAACCAACGCCTATAAGGCGCTGGACAGCCACCTCATCTCATGATGTATACATGGTGGACACACCCAAAGGAAGCGACAACGAGGAACACAGGGATGCAACGAGGAATTATTCACTCGAAAAGCAATCAAAGCGGTGACGTAAGCGCCGCTCCAAGCCCCGCCTCGACAGAGACACTAGCCATACAGACCCAGCCATAGAGTAGGACGAGCCAACGGACGACGAATATGCCTTCGAGCAAGCGTCCGAACAGGGCAACTTGGATAAACAAACCGAACACCCCGTCCCCGGCGAAAACAACAGTCCAGACGACCTTACGCCGGATAAACTCATGGAGCAAAAGAACCTCCACAAAAGGCTCGTCGCCACTGCGCATAGCCTGAAAAAGCAGAAGCGGAAGCTAAAAACTGCGGAAGATGCACTCAGAATCAGATGGAGCAAAGTACGCAACACCGCAGATAAATATGCCGGCAGTCGCCGCACAAAAAGCTATCCAAAGCAAAAGCTACTTCCTGAATTTGACGAGGAGGCCTTAGAGCCCCCGCAGTCAAAAAATAGGAAGGCCATCCGGTCGGATGGATGATCGCATGGCCAGCATGGAGCGGCAAGCGGCGCCGCACACAAGCCGGCACGCGATCCACCAAAGGATCCGCATCCAAAAGACGACCCATCCAGATCTATATACGGGCCAAGAAAGCAAGCTCTAGTAAGCAATGCAACACAACAAATATCCGAACATCACGGCACACCCAAATACAGGGGTGCCGCACACCCCCTATGTTTCACCGATGAGGTGCTGGACCATGAATTTCCAGCGGGATTCAAGCCCGTAAACATAGAGGCGTACGACGGAACAACAGACCCTGGGGTCTGGATCAAGGATTATATCCTCCACATACACATGGCCAGAGGAGATGACCTCCACGCCATAAAATACTTACCCCTCAAGCTTAAAGGGCCAGCCCGGCATTGGCTCAAAAGCCTTCCCGAAAACACCATTGGAAGTTGGGAAGAGCTTGAGGATGCTTTCCGGGTAAATTTTCAAGGGACCTATGTCCGCCCTCTGGATGCAAACGATCTCAGTCACATAACTCACCAGCCTGGAGAGTCAGCCCGGAAATTCTAGAATAGATTTCTTACTAAAAAGAATCAGATAGTCGACTGTCCGGACGCCGAAGCCCTAGCAGCTTTTAAGCACAACGTTCGAGACGAATGGCTCGCCAGACACCTCGGCCAAGAAAAGCCAAGAACAATGGCCGCATTAACAAGCCTCATGACCCGCTTTTGCGCAGGAGAGGACAGCTGGTTGGCAAGATGTAGCACCAGCGACCCAAGTACATCCGAAGTTAGGGATGGAAACTCGGAAAACCCTGACGTGGCAAGGACCAATGCCGGAATAAGGGAAAGAGCCCAAAGAGCACGGCGGTCAATGCCGGATTCAAAAGCTCGCGGCAGAATCAGGTAAAGCCGCCCCTCATGGATAATAGGGACGAGCTATCCAACTTAAACAAAATCTTCGACAAGATATGTCAAATACACAGTACTCCCGGGAAGCCTGTGAACCATACGCACAGAGATTGTTGGGTTTTCAAGCAAGCCGGCAAGCTCAACGCCGAACACAAGGGGCTCAACACACCAAGCAAGGACGACGACGAACCCCACAAGAAGAGCACCAGGAAACAAAAGGATTTCCCACAAGAAGTCAAAACAGTAAACTTACTTCACATGACGAACAGAATGGCGCCACCAGAGATACGCGCCATACGGCCTATCCCAAAGGAGTCTCGTCATTGGTTGTTAAAACCAATCACCTTCGACCATCAGGATTACTCTAGAAGTATCCAGAACGCAGGCTGGACTGCCTTGGTATTAGATCCAATAATCGGCGGACTCCGCTTTACAAATGTCCTGATGGACGGCGGCTTTGGTCTAAACCTGTTATACCAGGACACAATCCGCAACATGGGGATAGACCCAACAAAAATTCGCCATAGCAAAACCTCCTTTCAAGGGGTAACGCCAGGCCCGGATGCCCGCTGTATGGGTTCTCTTCGGCTAGAAGTTATGTTCGGCTCCCCCGATAACTTCCGTCGCGAACAGCTAACTTTCCACATCGCCCCATTCTCAAGTAGCTATCAAGCACTACTGAGACACGAAGCTTTCGCCCGCTTTAACGCAATACCGCATTATGCATCTCTTATGCTTAAGATGCCCGGTCCACAAGGCATCATCTCGTTAAAGGGAAAACATTGAGTGTTTCCCCCGCGCGGAAAACAGTGCGGCTACCTTGACAGCCCCACAATAAAGTGGCTTCACTAGCCAAAGCATCTAAACAGGTCGTCAAGACCACGGACACGGCTAGACGAGTCCGGCATAAACATACAATTGATAAAGGCTTAATAGCCGTATACCCCTGTACTAGGGGCTCCGCGCATATAAAACAAGAGACAATAAAGCTCAATTTTACCCATTTCGATTTATACTTCGTTTATTTAGTATAACTTATGTTCGGCATGATCTTTATTTAACTAAGTTCCTCTCTTTTACAGATGAACACCGTGCTACGCCCGTACAGGATACGACACAACGGAGACACAGGCGCAGACGTGCAGCAGGGACCCGTTCCAAGGATTCTTTTCAGATTAAGACCCTGCGTAAACCTTTTTTTACTGTCTCTTGTTGATACACATCCCTCGGTTTCTTGATATAACCAAGGAGGAGGCTGGCGTTTTGGCATGTGGCCACGTCAGAATTTTGCGCGTACCTGGACACTAGGGGCTTATTACTAAGGGCGTTATCCCGCCCGCCCTCATAAAGACCGAATACCTTAGGGAGTGTTCGGCGTCGCGAGGGCCTTATATGCATCAGCTCCGAATCATGTCTTTGGTCAAATGTTGGGTTTGCCCGGCTCCTGTGTTTTGCTGCCTTACGTTCCGCTCTATCGGCTAAGGTGGCACCAGGAGAACTACTGCGATTGTGCCCCAGTTCGGCCAGGCGAGCACCTCAGTAGAGAAAGCCGAAAACTGACTGTCATGATATAGCGTGAGACTGGTCAACCACTCGATGACTTACCGGAATCTTTAGGATTCCTCCGCATTAACGAAGGGCCGTTTCCCGGCCAGGCACATACGCGCCATGAGTTCGGGCGAGCGCAGGCGCCACCAGGGGCTATATAAGTAGCCTCACTGTCAAACTCCTATGGCTAAGTGAAAGTGATAAAGCATCATAGTCCAATTGCCTAGTTCGCTGCACTATCACCTCCTTTGTAGGACCAAGACGTTGGGTCAAGTGTGAAAATGCGCCTTCTGCGAACAGCCCCGCATTATGTGCGTGGGGGCTGAAGCCGACGACTGCCATCTTTCAGATTATATATATATGTTAAACAGTCGCACATGAGGTATAATAATACTTGCAGGCACAAGTATAAAAAGCTTCCACAATTTATCAAAATATTGTTTTACAAATAATATATGCTATTCGAATATAGTACCCTTCGAGCACTGCGTCTCTATTAAACGAGCGCCTTGCAGAACTTCCTGAAAATAGTGCTCGGCAGGTACTCGGCTTCCATCCGAGTGTGGGGATGCAACATCGGTGGCTTCCATTTCCGCCCAGTATGTCTTGACACGGGCAAGAGCCATCCGCGCACCCTCTATGCACGCTGACCGCTTCATCGCATTGATATGCGGCGCCGCACCAAGGAACTGCTGCACCAAGTTGAAATAACTTTTCGGCTCTGGCCTCTCTGGCCACAGATGACTCATGACATACTTCATGGCGAGTCCGGACAACCTATTTAGCTCGGCCCATTCGGCCAAATGATCGGCTAAGGACAGTGGGCGGTCTGGATTGTGGAACTGCGACCAAAGAGCTTTTCCTCTTCGCGATCTTCTTGATCTCGGAAGTGTTTGGCCGCATCTGCGGTACTCGCTGCTAAATCCATATAGGTGTCCGCCGTACTCCACATCTGGTCTAACGGAGCATGTTTAGGATCACAGAACTTCCTCCACAGCATAAAGGGCTTTCCAGCCGCGATCTCTCCGGCCTGACGCAGCTCCTCCTTCATAGCTCTCATCGCAGAGCCAGCATCCTTGGCATCGGCAACGGCCTTCTTCAGGTCCGCCTGTTCCGCCCGATCTTCTTTCTCAAGAAGATTGCAATGGTCAGCAGCGTTCTTCAGCCTCACGGCCATCTCGGCCATTTCCTTCTTGCTTTGTCAGTGAGCAGCCTGTTTGGCTTTCAGCTCTTCAATTGCCTTTCCGGCAGCCGCATCACTTTTCCTGGCTTGCTCCTTGGCTCGGGCAAGTTCCGCCCGGAGATTTTCCATGGCAGTAGCACCATCTGCATTAAGCACACACATTGTAAGATACTGGCATAAAGCTCCTCTTACCAAGCGCTGCCGAAGGAATTATATACCCTGTGCCTCGTCAAGCCGCTTGTTGACAAACGCAATGTCGGCATCTGCCACGTCAAGTTGCCGCTTTAGCTCGGCAAATCCGTCAGTCCGGCTGGCCGCCGGACACTTTGCCACCTACGTATAAAGGGGGCATATTAGACCTGGGATTATGATCCTCTGTGCGCTGTCACTTTTGACAACACACAGAGTCTCACGGGCTACTATCTACACAGGGCGCATCTTATTTATGTGCAACTGTCCAAAAAGGGTACATTATTTCGCGTACCTCAAAACCTGTCAGTAAACTCCTGACGGCCTCGTGCAATCCGCTCTCCACGGATGAAATCCTCTCAATCACCATACCCATCAATGCACGGTGCTCCTCTGAGATAGATGCTCGCCCTAGCAGATCCTTCAGCTCCTCCGGCTGTGCACCAGACGGCGCCGGACTCGTCCGATGGCCCTTGTCTAAGGCCGGACGCGGAGGGCTTTGGGGGGCCATATGACTGCCTTTCGGCCCCGCCGGATTCAAAGAAACCCTCCGCGACGATACCTCAGGGTCGCCCGCCTCGCAAGGCGATACGGCAGGGGGAGGCGCTCCGCTCTCCATCATCTTCGGAAGAAGATCCCCCGAAGACGAGCTCTGCTGAGAAGGGCTAAGGTCCGAGCTGCAAGGTTTCCGATTACTTTTCTCAAATACAAAGCAGGGATTTCTCTCGTTTCTTAAAAAGAAAACTCCTCTCTACTTACGGCTCGGTGGAGGGCTGATCCCTTGAGTGCATAATTCGGTCGAAGTATCCCCCAGCACAGGACCCTCTGGCAAAGATTTCTTCCCCCGCTTTAAGGCCATGGTCTCCGGGTCTTCAGAGGCGGTCCTCTTCTTCCCCTGAGGAGAGGAATTTTTGATTCCTCCCTTCCGGACAACCTCCTTTGAGGAGGCTGTAGCTCCCTTGTCCCCTCCCTCACTTCCCTTTGAAGGCACAGCCTCCAACATCCTGACTAGCATGGGACCCGGCGTGGTCTCGGGGAGGGGGGCCGGACACCTGATTAGCTTTGCTTTCGCTATCCACTCCTGTTTAAAGGACAGCTCTTTTAGGGGCAATTTTATGATAGATATACGGATAGCGAGTCCGGGCACAGGGCTACTTACTTGAGTATCTGGACGATTGTAGCTCAGACCTGCGTCCTCCGTAGAATCCGGACACACTGCTTGTGGTCCGAAGAACAATTTGTACACCTCCATGGGCGTCATGCCAAGAAAATGTTGGAGAACTCATGGTCCCTCCGGGTTGAGCTCCCACAGGCGGAGGGGGCGACGTTTGCAGGGCAGAACTCGGCGAATTAACATAACCTGCGTCACCACGACCAGACTGCTGTCTCTTTCTAGGAGATCTCGGATGTGGCCCTGCAACAGGGGCACGTCCTTTGCCGGCCCCCAGTCCAGCCCTGTATTGACCCACGACGCCAGTCATGGCGGGGGACCCGAGCGAAAGGCAGGTGGCGCCACCCACCTAGGGGCCCTGGGAGCGGTGATATAAAACCACTCTCGTTGCCATAAGCTGGACTCCTCTTGAAAAGAGCCCTCGGGCCATGGAGTACCAGCATTCTTGCTTATAAGAGCACCTCCGCACTCCGCGTGCCATCCCTCGATCATCTTCGGCTCTACTTTGAAGGTCCTGAGACATAGTCCGAAGTGAGGAGTGATACGGAGGAAGGCTTCACACACAACGATGAATGAGGAAATATGGAGGATGGACTCCGGGGCTAAGTCGTGAAATTCCAGCCCATAATAATACATGAGCCCCCTCACGAAGGGATCCGTCGGGAAGCCTAGCCCCCGAAGGAAGTGAGACATGAACACCACAATCTCACCGGGCTTGGGAGTGGGAATGACCTGCCCTTGAGTAGGCAGCCTATGCGAGATTTCGCCGGTCAAGAACCTGGCCTCTCTCAACTTCAGCACGTCCTCCTCCGTGACGGAGGAGGGCATCCATCGGCCTAGAAGGTCGGAACCGGACATTGTCGAAGGTCCGAAGCGCCTGAAATCTGGAGCCTTGGGTGTTGGAACTCGAGGTGAAGGGCGAACTCGTTTGAGATTGAAAGAAAGGAGTAAGGCCTTGGTCTCTTTATAAGAGGTTGAATACCAAGGGCCTTCCCCGTGACAGTTTGGGACTCGCCTTTAATCGAGAAAATATACCAACGGGTATGGTTGGGTTACCCACGCCCGTATTGATGAGAATCCCGGAATAAGGGGACACGATCTCTGCTTTAACAAGACGTGCCAAGGAAACCGCCTCGCTAAACGCGCTGAGGTAGAACAATAAAACGATTCGAATAAAGACTTGGCCGTGGTGTGATCTCACGCTACGGAATACGTCAGCAGATTAGATTTGTGTAAATATTATTCTCTCTATGGCAATATGTGGAAACTTATTTTGCAGAGCCGGACACTACCTTTGTGTTCAAAATCTTCTATGAAGTACTTGGAGGAGGAACCCGCCTTGCAATGCCGAAGACAATCTGCGCGCCGGGCTCGTCATCGTTGAAGCCTGGTTCAGGGGCTACTGAGGGAGTCCTGGATTAGGGGGTGTCCGGATAGCCGGACTATATCTTCGGCCGGACTCCTGGACTATGAAGATACAAGATTGAAGACTTCGTCCCGTGTCCGGAAGGGACTTTCCTTGGCATGGAAGGCAAGCTTGGCAATACGGATATGTAGATCTCCTACCATTGTAACCGACTCTGTGTAACCCTAGCCCTCTCCAGTGTCTATATAAACCGGAGAGTTTTAGTCCGTAGGACGGAGAACAATCATACGATAGGCTAGCTTTTAGGGTTTAGCCTCTCTGATCTCGTGGTAGATCTACTCCTGTACTACCCATATCATCAATACTAATCAAGCAGGACATAGGGTTTTACCTCCATCAAGAGGGCCCGAACCTAGGTAAAACATCGTGTCCCCTGCCTCCTGTTACCATCCGACCTAGATGCACAGTTCGGGACCCCCTACCCGAGATCCGCCGGTTTTGACACCGACAGCAACAATACAATATGTGCCTTGCTGCCCCTACTGTCACTGCGAAAGGACACCGCAAGATTGAACCCAAAGCTAAGCTCTTCTCCCATTGCAAGAAAAACCAATCTAGTTGGCAAAACCAAATTGATACTTCGAGGAGGAGTGCAAAGATATAAAATCATGCATAAGAATTCAGAGAAGATTCAAATAATATTCATAGATAAGCTGATCATAAATCCACAATTCATTGGATCTCAGCAAACACATCGCAAAAAAGTATTACATCGAATAGATGATATGGAGCATCCTATGGTCATCCGCATGGACCTACCATCATCTCATGAAGTGCCAAGAGGACCTATGCCACGAGCTAGAGCTAGGGATCTCGAGACCGAGGTGACTTCTTTCTTCAGTGATATTACATATGATCCACTCGAGACATGGCTACTACATAAGTCCGAGATGTTGTGCATGATTAGGTACCAAGAGGACCGTCCCGAAGATGCATGTGAAGACGGACAAGCTGCCAAGTCCACGGATGAAGAGGAACGCCGAAAGGAGAAGAAGGCAGCTCCAGGTCCTGAACATCCGGCCCCAGGCCCGAACATCCGGCCGCTGGAGACAACCACTACAGCAGCAGCCACCCAGCCGCCAAGTGCTATAGGCCCCGGACATCTGGCGTCAACCCCAGACATCCGGTGCCTTGCCAACACCCGGACTCGCCCCCGGATATCCAGCACCCTCCAACCAGAGAGCGATAAGGCCAGCCCCGCCAGCCCGGACATCCGGCCTGCCAGCCCGGACATCTGGCTCCCCGTGAAGCCCCAGACATCCGGCTCGACGCCCGGACATCCGGCCCTCCTTGCCTGCGTGCAGTGCTTCTGGGCCGAGGCCCATGTACCCCTTTGCCCCTTAGACTATATATACTTCCCCTCCACCTACGTTTTAGGGTTAGCAAAGGATTCGCTCATTTTGTGTGAGAGCTTTGCTCATCCACTTGGTTACCTTCTCCTCGGAGATCGCACCTCCTCGGAGAAGATCCCCCAAGCGGATTCAAGACCCCATCAGGGGAAGAACTCAAGAGCTCCTCACAGAGAAGATCATGCTACTTGTATAGTCCCTAGTTGACTATGGATCTTTTATCTCTTTTGTGTTTGAGGATCTAGCGCATGTGTGATCATTCTTGTTGGTTTTAGTGTTTCTCTCATGTTTCCCCTCGTGTTACCCCTCGTGATTACCCTAGTGTTCTTCGTGATCCTCGCGGGAGCCGCTCCTTTCATGAAAGATCGGCCATCTAGGGTTCCACCCTACATGATCTTGGATCAGAGCAAGGTTGATCACGAATTTGGAGCCCCTACCCCCATGTTTTCTAGCTTAATTTTGTTGATTTTGTCCTAAATTCAAAAATTCCCCACAAAAAATAGCCCCCAAAGTTTTTTGTAATTTGTTGGCGTGATGAAGTTTTGTTGGATTTGATCCGCGAATTTCATGTGTTGCTAGTAGATCTAGCTTTCCCCCATCTTTTCCCAAATTTCCATCCACAAAATCCCCCGAATTTTGCCCTGATTTTCCACGTTCCACACGGAGATCATCCACGGATCCAGAGCCCGGACATCCGGCCCGAACCCCCGGACATCCAGCCTTCAAGCCCGGACATCCGGCCCCTGGCAGCATCACTTCCATCCACCGCCCCGTTTTCCGTCCAAATTTCCACAAATTTTGTTCCGGTGCCCACATACACTTCCGCATACCACCACCACTTCCGCATAGCACCACCACTTCCCACATATACCACCATCGCTTACCACTATCAACTTCGACAATTTTGTCACGTTTTGCTTTGAGAATTTGAGTTGCAGTTCCGTGTCCTATTGCATTTCGGCTATTTAGGTACGGTTCGACATCAACATCACCACCGCTCATCTTCGCCACGGACGCATCATCGGAAACAACCAATTCACCATTTTTGACACCATCAACCGTTTCTTGCTTACAAACAACCAACATCAAACAGTAACCTTTTCTTGGTATCGTGATATATCATTCTTGCCATTGCATTGATAGCCATCATAGCCCAATTTTGTGTATCTTACCCATCGAGACTAGCCTTTGAGTATTGCCGGCGACGTGACTTGTGCACATTAGTGATCATACTTCCCATAGCATACATACCATATCATTGGTGCATATCTTGGTATCATCTCTTGTCTCACAAGGTTGTCATCGCATACACAATTGCTATCTTGGTTCGTAACACATTGCATGAGAAAAGAGCTCAAAACAGAAAGAGCCAACCAAGCTTTTAAGCAAAAAGGAAAGATAAGCAAAGAGCTTTTAAGCAAGAACCATAGCATCATACAACATTAAGATTGTCATACTAGATCATCTTGGATCATATCATCGGAATACCATACATAGAGCATACTTGGGATAGAAGTCGTTTCATTTTTGCTTAGTAGGTTGTGCACAAGTCTTTGTATCCACCTATTGTGCAATCGTGCTAGCATCTCTCTAGTGTTGTGCAACAAGAGCAATTTCGTGGATTCCACATTTTGGCTCATCCTTGGTTGCATGACCCCATTTATCTCTTTGCGTGTGTGTTTCCGTGTACCATATTTTGCTATCGGTCTACTTGTTGCATTGCAAATTTGTGAATCTTTTCCAACATTATTTAAGCTCACTAACAATTGCATCAAATTTTGTGCCACCATCCTAACCGAGCTCCACCATAAGCTTTTAATTGTGTAGGTGTCAGAAACCGACAAGAATTGGTACCAATCGTGCTATTTCCTTGTTCCACGTTGGAGTTATCATTGATCCATCTTCAACTTCGGTCAAGGTACATTTGGTATTGTTCTTCTCCTTCTACCACTCACAAAATTGTTTGGAATGATGGATAGGCCAAGTACTTCTACCAACCCACTCTTCATCGAGCAAGATGATGACATGTCTTCCTACGTCACAAAGAGCCACCTCTTTGGTGCACAACATGCTTTGCATCAAGAGAAGCAAGCAATGAGTGAACGCAACGACAACCTCGCCGCCGACTTGCGACTCTCCGAGCAATGTACAAGAGACTATTTCGACAACAAACTCGACAACCACAAGCAATAGAATGGTGCAAGAATGGACGAGATTCGTGCTTTGTTGCTCAACCTCTCTTCTTCCACTTCATCCTCATCAAGACGGAGCCACTCAAGTCAACACTCTGACTACACCATCTCCGGCTCAAGTACACCTACATCGAACACTATTCGTCATGCCACATGCCAAGATTGGCAAGCAAACCGCAATCCTCTACACGACAACAACTCTCAAGAGCAAGCTCATGCGCAAGAACATCGACATCGTCAAAACCAAGCTACTCTCGAGCAAGCACAAGAATGGCAACAACAACACCAACGAGAAGAGGAAGAGCGAGCACGTCTACACCTAGATGCACAAGATGCCGAGGCACAATGCTAAGAACAACAATTCCGAGAAGCTAGAGCACTTGAGGCGCAATGTGCACTCTATGGCACGAATCATGCCGTTGCCCAACGCAACCGCCATAGGCGCGAGCAAGAATAAGCACTTCACGAAGAAGTTCCAGAACGGATTTACCAATCACGGGTGCATCGTCAAGTTCCTCAAGCTCGTCCACAACCTCGCCAACAACCTCAAGTTCAACAACAGCAAGAAGACATTGGAAATCCTCCATGACAAGAACAAGTTGTGAGAGACGATCCTCCTCGACAACGACGTCATCATCCCCAACCCCAACACAATGAAGAGCAAAGCTACGGCAAGCTAAAGTTTACCATGCCCAAGTTCAATGGAAGCAATGATCCCGAAGAGTACCTTTCATGGGCATTGAAGGCCGACAAAATCTTCCGCTTGCACAACTATGAAGAGGAGAAGAAGATCGCGATGGTATCCCTTGAGTTCCAAGACTACATCCTCATTTTTTGGGAACAAGTCATTGAGCGTCGAGAGGCAAGAGGTGAACCACCCATCACTACTTGGGCGCAAATGAAGGATGTCATGAGAGCACGAATCGTGCCAACCTACTACAACCGCGACCTCTTCAAGAAACTCCAACTCGTCAAGCAAGGAACCAAGAGCATTGAAGAATACTACATGGAAATGGAGATTGCCATGATACGAGCCAATGTCACGGAAGATGATGAGCAAACTATGGCACGTTTCTTGAATGGACACAATCATCCCATCAAGAAGATCGACGACTTCCAACCATACTCGAACCTCTTCGAGCTAGTGCATCAAGCTACCAAAGCGTAACATCAAGTGCAAGATGACTTCAAGTATGCCAAGTTCTCATCCAAGACCTATGGCTTCTCCAACACTCAAGCTTCAACGACTCCAACACGTTCTACATCAACCAAGCCTTCTACAAGCAACAACGACAAGTTGAGTTAAAAGAAAACTTCGACAACTCCAATCCATCATCCTACTACAAGCGACTTCATGCCGAGAGCTTCATCATCATCTACCCCAACCGATGAGACCGTTAAGACAAGTTCCTTCAAATGCTTCACATGCGGAGGCCGAGGCCACAAGACATTTGAATGTACCAACAAGCGAACCAAGATCCTCAACGACGATGGTACATATGACTCCATGAGTGAAGGAGAAATGGAAGCCCTTGAGCAAGTGGCAATGCACTGGCAAGTGAACGCCAATGAAGAAGAACAAGTGTTTTCTGACAAAGATTCAAGTCCCGCTCTCGTTGTCTCCAAGATCTTGACTCTTCAACATCAACAAGAAGAAGACCAAAGATGCCATATCTTTCATACAAAGGCCGGCATCAATGGAAGGTCCATCAAGGTCATCATCGATGGAGGGAGTTGCCATAACTTAGCAAGTGAAGAACTATGCTCCAAGCTCCAATTGGTTAAGTTGAAGCACCCACATCCCTACAAAGTTCAATGGCTAAGCGACTCCGACACCATCCAAGTGGAGCATAGAGTGCAAGTCTCCTTCAAAATCAGAGCTTACGAAGACACTTTGGAGTGTGATGCCATTCTAATGATCGTTTGCCACCTTCTTCTCGGGCGACCATGGAAATTTGATAGAGGTGTCATCCACAACGGCCGAACGAATCACTATATCTTCAAGATGAAAGGAAAGGAGTACGTACTTCGCCCTATGTCTCCAAGCCAAGTGATCACCGACAAGCAAACCACCCATCATGGAGAGAATAGTGAGAGAGCGAACCACCAAAAAGAGAGTGAGCGCCACAAGCCCAAATTGAGTGCCTCCACGATGAGCAAAAAGAAGAACTTAGTTCTATTTGCCACCAAAAGTGAGATAAGAGAAGTGTGTGAGAACCCATCAAGTGTCCTACACTGTGTCCTTTTGTGCAAGGATGAGGCACCAAAAGCTAACACCTCTCACACTCTACCTTTAGTGTTGTCTTCTATTTTGCAGGAATTCCAAGATGTTTTCCCGGACGAGCTACCTCCGGGTCTACCTCCACTACGAGGCATTGAGCACCGAATCGACCTCATCCCCGGAGCTCCCCTTCCTAACAAGGCCCCATATCGCGTCAACCCCGAAGAAATCAAAGAAATACAAAGGGAAATATTGCGCCTCCATGGAGTACCAAAGACGATAGTCTCGGACCACGACGTCAAGTTCCTAAGATACTTTCGGAAAACCCTATGCGCCAAGCTCGGAATCAAGCTACTCTTCTCCATGTCTTACCATCCACAAACCGACGGCCAAACGGAGGTGACCAACCGCACACTCTCCGCTCTACTTCACGTGCTAATCAAGAAGAGCATCAAGGAGTGGGAGGAGTGTCTACCTATTGCCGAGTACGCCTACAACCGAGCAAGACACTCGACTACCGACAAGTCCCCCTTCGAGGTCATCTACGGGTTCAACCCATTTTCCCCATTGGACATTCTCCCTCTACCAGTACAAGAGTGCACAAATATGGATGCGAGTGCCCGAGTCAACTATCTCAAGAAGATGCATGAAGATACAAGGCACACCATAGGGTGCCAAGTACAATGACTCGCGACCAAGATCAACATCAAGAAGCACCCCATGGTGTTCAACATTGTAGATCTTGTGTGGCTACACCTTCGCAAGGACCGCTTCCCCCACGAACACAAGTCCAAACTTCGAGCATGAGCGGATGGACCCTTCAAGGTCCTTGAACACTACAACAACAATGCCTACAAGATCGACATTCCATGCGACAAGAACTCCGTGAGCGACATCTTCAATGTCAAAGATCTCTCACCCTACCATGGTGATGAAGATTTTGATCCGAGGTCGAATCTTTCCAAAGGGAGGGGAGATGATGCGGAGCATCCTACGGTCATCCCCATGGACTTACTATCTTCTCACAAAGTGCCAAGAGGACCTATGACACGAGCTAGAGCTAGGGCTCTCGAGACAGAGGCGACTTCTTTATTTAGTGATATTACATATGATCCACTTGAGACATGGTACTACCTAAGTCAGAGATGTTGTGCATGATTAGGTACCAAGAGGACCCTCCCGAAGATGCATGTGAAGACGGACAAGCCGCCAAGTCCACAGATGAAGAGGAACGCCGAAAGGAGAAGAAGGCAGCTGCAGGTCCAGGACATCCGGCCCCAAGCCCGGACATCCGGCCACTGGAGACAACCACTTCAGCAACAGCTGCCCAACCACCAAGTGCTACAGGCCCCGGACATCCGGCGTAAACCTCGGAATCCGGCAACTCGCCAACACCCGGACATCTGGCCTCGCCCCGGAAATCCGGCACCCTCCAACCAGAGAGCGACAAGGCCAGCCCCGTCAGCCCAGACATCTGGCCTGCCAGCCCGAACACCCGGCTCCCCGTGAAGCCCCGGACATCCGTCCCGACACCCGGACATCCGACCCTCCGTGCCTGGGTGCAGTGCTTCTGGGCCGAGGCCCATGTACCCCTTTGCCCCTTAGACTATATATACTTCCCCTCCACCTACGTTTTAGGGTTAGTAAAGGATTGGCTCATTCTGTGTGACAGCTTTGCTCATCCACTTGGTTACCTTCTCCTCGGAGATCGTGCCTCCTTGGAGAAGATCCCCCAAGCGGATTCAAGACCCCATCACGGGAAGAACTCAAGACCTCCTCACGGAGAAGATCGTGCTACTTGTATCGTCCCTAGTTGACTATGGATCTTGTATCTCTTTTGTGTTCGAGGATCTAGTGCATGTGTGATCATTCTTGTTGGTTTTAGTGTTTCTCTCGTGTTTCCCCTCGTGATTCCCCTCATGTTCTCCATGATCCTTGCGGGTTCCGCTCCTTTCGTGAAAGATCGTCCATCTAGGGTTCCACCCTACATCAATAGATCTCCAAGAATATCGAGGAGGACATGGTATTGAGAATCAAAGAGAGAGAAGAAGCCATCTAGCTACTAGCTATGGACCCATAGGTCTGTGGTAAACTACTCACGCTTCATCGGAAGGGCAATGGTAGTTATGTAGAAGCCCTACGTGATCGAATCCCCTTCCGGAAGGATGCCGGAAAGGCTCCTAGATGGGATCTCACGGGTATAGAAGGTTGCGGCAGTGGAAAAGTGTTTTCATGGCTCTCCCTGTTGGTTATGGGATATATGAGAATATATAGGCAGAAGAAATAGGTCGGTGGAGTCACGAGGGGCCCACAAGGGTGGGGGGCTGATACGTCTCCGACGTAACTATAATTTATGAAGTATTCATGCCATGTTTATAACAATTCTACTTGATTTTGGTATGATTTGATTAGAACTGACCCGGACTGACGCTGTTTTCAGCAGAACTACCGTGGTACTGTTTTTGTGCAGAAATAGAAGTTCTCGGAATGGGCTGGAAATTTACGGAGAATATTTTTGGAAAATATGAAAAATACTGGAGCAAAAAGATACCACAGAAGAGTCCCGGGCTGACCACAAGGGTGGGGAGTGCCCCCACCCCCTAGGGCACGCCACTTGTCCTTGTGATCGCCTCGTGGGGCCCACTGACGTGAAACCGACGCCAAATGCTCCAATAAATCCCAAAAACTCAGAACCAAACCTAGATTGGGAGTTCCACCGCCGTTAGCCTTTGTAGCCACGAAAAACCAATCTAGGCCCCCTCTGGCACCCTGCCGGAGGGGGCCAACATCACCGGAGGTCATGGAAGACGAAGCCGGAGGGGTCACCATGGTCATGGAGGCCAAGGACCAGAGGAAGAACCTTTCCCCATCTAAGGGAGAGGCCATGGAGGAGGAAGCAGAAAGCGGAGAACCGCTCCCTCTCTCTCTTGGTGGCACCGGAGTGCCATCAGGGGAATCATCGCCGCGGTGATCGTCTTCATCAAAATCACCATCATCATCACCATCCTCATCTCTTTTACGCGGTCCACTCTCCCGCCCCCTGATGTAATACCCTACTTGAACATGGTGCTTTAAGCCACATATTACGACCCAATGATGTGTTGCCATCTTATGAACTTTTGATTAGATTTCTTTTGTCTTTTGGGTTGATTGATGATATAGATTGGTTTGAGTTGTATGTGTTTATTTTGGTGCTGTCCTATGATGCCTTCCATGTCGCGCACACGAGAGGGATGCCCATTGTAGGGTGTTGCAATACGTTCATGATTCGCTTATAGTGGGTTGCTAGAGTGACAGAATCTTAAACCCGAGTAAGGGGGTTGTTGCGTATGGGATAAAGGGGACTTGATACTTTAATGCTATGGTTGGGTTTTACCTTAATGATATTTAGTAGTTGCGGGTGCTTGCTAGAGTTCCAATCATAAATGCATATGATCCAAGGAGAGAAAGTATGTTAGCTTATGCCTCTCCCTCATATAAAATTGCAATGACGACCACCGATCTTGTTAACAATTGCCTATGAGAATTCTGCACACCGATCCATCATTATTCCACACTTGCTATTTACAATATATAGTAATATATTCTAATTTTATATTTATAGCATCTACTTTAATATTTTAGTGCTCCAGTATCATGCAAAGTTATCCTCTTCATACCCGCAACGTAGTTTTATTTCTCGTTTCTAGATGAAAGCAGACACTCGGTGTACGTAGAGTTATATAGGTGGCAGATAGGACTTGGGAGAATATTGCTCTTACCTTTAGCTCCTTGTGGGTTCGACACTCCATACTTATCACTTCCACCATAGGAAATTGCTACGATGATTCCTTGCACTTGGGGATTATCAAACTCTTTTCTGGCACCATTGCCGGGGAGCAATAGCGTGGTGTTGATATTTTCGTGTATGCTTGTTTGCTTTCTTCACTAGGTAGATTTTGTTTTCCCTTTTGTCTTTCTTTAGTTGTGGGTGAAACAAACAAAAAAATTGCAAAATGAAAATACCAAATTTTTTGCTTGCCTCTTATGCTTAAAAACTTTTTCAAAAAGAGAAGTGATTGGAAGGTTATGCATTGGAGAAGTGAGGGTCGACCTTGAACACTTGTGTTCATGCTCATGGAAATAATGTAGAACTTTTAATGGTAGTTTCTCAAAAATAAGTATCCCCTTGTATATATTCATTGTATTATAAAAATAATGTGTCATGGTTTGGTTATAGAATGTTTAAATTGCTTGTTTGGTGTGTGCAGCAGAAAAATAGAAACTTTTGATGTAGTCTTTTAATTTTCATTTTTTACTGGAGCATGATAAAATCTTGAAATTTTGACATAGTACTTCTATGAATTTTTTTAGATTGTTCTAGTGTTTTAGAATTTTTGAAGTTACAGAAGTATACAAAAGCTCCAAATTGCTACAGACTGTCCTGTTCTTGACAGATTCTGTTTTCTATGTGTTGTTCACTTATTTTGATGAATCTATGGGTTGTATCGGGGGTATGAACCATGTGAAGTTGGAATACGGTAGATATAATGCCAATATGAAATTGTAATGAGTTTACAACAGTACCTAAAGGTATTGATTTGCTTTATTATACTAACGGATCTCACAAAGTTTTTTGTGAAGTTCTGTGTGGATGAAGTGTTTGAAGAACGAGGAGCTACCGATATGAGAAGAATGAGGAGAGGCAAGAGTTCAAGCTTGGGGATGCCCAAGGCACCCCAAGTAAATATTTCAAGGATACTCAAACATCTAAGCTTGGGGATGCCCTGGTTGGCATCCCATCTTTTTTCTTCTACAATTACCGGTATACCTCGGTTTTTGTTTTGTTCACATGATATGTGTCTTTTGAGTTTATTTTTCCTTTATTTTACTTTATGCTCCATGCTAGTGTGAGATATCCCTTCATTTATTTGTAGAATTCTCTTTGTGCTTCACTTAAATCTTTTGAGTATGACTTTGTAGGATGCTCTTGGTGCTTCACTTAAATCTTTTGAGCATGGCTTTATACAATGCTTCGTGTGCTTCACTTATATATTTTGAGCTTGGAAGTTGTTAAATCTATGTTAATTTTAGAATGACCCATGAACTTCACTTATATATTTTGGAGTATGAATAAAATTATCATCGGAATTGGGCTTGGAAGAGTATCATTAAATTATCATGCCTAGCTAAAAAGGCATTAAAGAAAAGCTCTTGTTGGGAGACAACCCAATATTTATCCTTACTGTTTTTGTGTGTTCACATGATTAATATACTGTAGTAACCATGTTTTATGGCTTTTGTTTCAATAAAGTGCCAAGTAAGACCTTTGGGATGGCTTACGGTGATAGTTGATTTGATCTTGCTGAAAAACAGAAACTTTTGAGCTCAGGAAAAAAATTCTCATTTTTAACAGAAGCGTGATAAAATACTGATTCTTCTTGAAGAAGATTAATAAACAAATTTCTTAGGTTGTCATAATTTTTCAGAGTTTTTGGAGTAGCATAAGTATGGTTGTTGTTCAGATCATTACAGACTGTTCTGTTTCTAGCAGATTCTGTTTTCAATGCATAGTTTGCTTGTTTTATAGTTTCTATGGCTTATATTGCTCAATATAAATTGTAGAAATGATATGGTACAGTAGTCATTGTGTGAGAACAACTATGAATCTTGTCTTTGACAGTACCTAAGTGAATGATTTACTCTTTATCATACTAACCCATTTCACGAAGTTCCGTTAAGTTTTGTGTGATTGAAGTTTTCAAGTTTTGGGTGAGATATCGATACGAGGAGAATAAGGAGTGGAAAGACTCTAAGCTGGGGGATGCCCAAGGCACCCCAAGGTAATATTCAAGGAAGACTCAAGCACCTAAGCTTGGGGATACCCCAGAAGGCATCCCCTCTTTCATCTTCAAAACCATCGGTATACCTTACTCGGAGCTATATTTTTATTCGTCACATGATCTGTGTTTTGCTTGGAGCGTATTTTCATTTTACTTGAGTCCTCCCATGACTAGTTAATTACTAGATTACTCATTGTTCTTCACTCATATCTTTTTGAGTAGTTTGTCATTTACTCACGTGCTTCACTTATATTCTATGAGTAAATGGTTGAATGAACTGAATATCATAAATCTGAATTTATATATGTTTCATATGCTTATACCATGGGGAGTAATGACCTCACACATAATAAGTATAGGTGGTAAATTTATTGAATGTTAGCAAACACAGTATTGGTCACTTGAACAATTCATGAAAGAATATTGAAGGAAGAGAGATTTCACATATAAATATACTATCTTGGACATCTTTTGTAATTGTGAGCACTCATTAAAATATGACTTGGTAAAAAGTTGATGTTGGACAAGGAAGACAACATAATGGGTTATGTTTTCTTATATCCGAATAGAAGTTATATTGTCATGGATCCTCCAATATGTTGAGCTTGCCTTTCCGTCTCACGCTAGCCAAATTCTTTGCACCAAGTAGAGATACTACTTGTGCTTCCAAACATCCCTTAAACCAGTTTTGCCATGAGATTCCACCATACCTATCTATGGATTGAGTAAGATCTTTCAAGTAAGTTATCATTGGTGCAAGCAATAAAAATTCTCTCTAAATATGTATGATCTATTAGTGTGAAGAAAATAAGCTTTATACGAATTTGTGATATCGAAGAAATAAAAGCAACGAACTGCATAATAAAGGTCTTTATCACAAGCGGCAATATAAAGTGACATTCTTTTGCATTAAGATTTTGTGCATCCAACCATAAAAGCGCATGAAAACCTTTGCTTCCCTCTGCGAAGGGCCTATCATTTACTTTTATCTTCTACTCTTATACCAGAGTCATGGTGATCATCACCTTTCCTTTTTATACTTTTTCCTTTGGCAAGCACTATCGTTGGAGAAATCCACATATATATATATATATATATATATATATATATATATATATATATATATATCCACTCGGATGTAGGTTTAAGTATTATTGTTGACAGTACACTTGAGGTAAAAGGTTGGGAGGCGAAACTATAAGCCCCTATCTTTCTTTGTGTCCGATTAAAACTTTGAACCCATAAATATCATGTGAGTGTTAGCAATTGTGAAAGACTAAATGATAATTCAGTATGTGGAATTTGCTGAATCAAAGCTCTTACATAGACCCTTCTTGAAAATAAGATGAATTGCAATTGTTTGATGACTCAGAACATGGTTTGTTAGTTTTCAAGAAAGTTTATGGTCTATACCTTAATTTGTGAATAGCTTGTTACTTGATCATGAGAAGTTTTATGATATGAGCTACTGTTTATGTTGAAGAATAATGCTAGACAAAGTTCTTGGAACTTTCATTGATCAAACTTGTGCACTTGATAGCATTCACACTTCATAAACTATTTCTTTTATCATTTACCTACTCGAGGACGAGCAGGAATGAAGCTTGGGGATGCTGATACGTCTCTGACGTATCAATAATTTATGAAGTATTCATGCCATGTTTATAACAATTCTACATGATTTTGGTATGATTTGATTAGAACTGACCCGGACTGACGCTGTTTTCAGCAGAACTACCGTGGCGTTGTTTTTGTGCAGAAATAAAAGTTCTCGGAATGGGCTGAAAATTTACGGAGAATAGTTTTGGAAAATATAAAAAATACTGGAGCAAAAAGATGCCAGAGAAATGTCCCAGGCTGACCACAAGGGTGGGGGTGCCCCACCCCCCTAGGGAGCGCCACCCGTCCTTATGATCGCCTCGTGGGGCCTCTTGACGTGAAACCAATGCCAAACGCTCCTTTAAATCCCAAAAACTCCAGAACCAAACCTAGATTGGGAGTTCCGCCGCCGTAAGCCTCTGTAGCCATGAAAAAATAATCTAGGCCCTCTCTGGCACCCTGCCGGAGGGGGCCAACATCACCGGAGGTCATGGAGGAGGAAGCCGGAGGGGTCACCATCGTCATGGAGGCCAAGGACCAGAGGAAGAACCTTTCCCCATCTAAGGGGGAGGCCATGGAGGAGGAAGCACAAAGGGGAGAACCGCTCCCTCTTTCTCTTGGTGGCACCGAGTGCCATCGGGGGAATCATCGCCGCGGTGATCGTCTTCATCAACATCACCATCATCATCACCATCCTCGTCTCTTTTACGCGGTCCACTCTCCCACACCCCGCTATAATCCCCTACTTGAACTTGGTGCTCTATGCCACATATTATGATCCAATGATGTGCTGCCATCCTATGATGTTCTGAGTAGATTTCTTTTGTATTTTGGGTTGGTTGATGATATAGATTGGGTTGAGTTGTATGTTTTATTTTGGTGTTGTCCTATGGTGCCTTTTGTGATGCGCACACGAGAGGGATGCCCGATGTAGGGTGCTGCAATATGTTCATGATTCGCTTATAGTGGGTTGCTAGAGTGACAGAAGCTTAAACCCGAGTAAGGGGGTTGTTGCGTATGGGATAAAGGGGACTTGATACTTTAATGCTATGGTTGGGTTCTACCTTAATGGTCTTTAGTAGTTGCGGATGCTTGCTAGAGTTCCAATCATAAGTGCATATGATCCAGGGAGAGAAAGTATGTTAGCTTATGCCTCTCCCTCATATAAAATGGCAATGGCGACCACCGATCTTGTTAATAATTGCCTAGGACAATTCCGCACACATATCCATTATTATTCCACACTCGCTATTTATAATATATAGTAATATATTCTAATTTTATAATAACAACATCTACTTTTATATTTTAGTTCTCCGATATCATGCAAAGTTATCCTCTTCATACCCACAACATAGTTTTATTTCTCGTTTCTAGATGAAAGCAAATGGCCGGTGTACGTAGAGTTGTATCAGTGGCAGATAGGACTTGAGAGAATATTGATCTTACCTTTAGCTCCTTGTGGGTTCGACACTCCATACTTATCACTTCCAATTTTGGAAATTGCTACGATGATTCCTTGCACTTGGGGATTATCAGGGGCGCGCCCTCTGTCCTTGTGGCCGCCTCGTGCCTTCTCTGACTTGCACTCCAAGTCCTCTGGATGTCTTCTGGTCCAAGAAAAATCATCGCGAAAGTTTTATTCCATTTGGACTCTGTTTGGTATTCCTTTTCTGCGAAACTCTAAAACAAGGAAAAACAGAAATTGGCACTGGGCTCTACGTTAATAGGTTAGTCCCAAAAATAATGTAAAATAGCATATTAATGCATATAAAACATCCAAAACAGATAATATAATAGCATGGAACAATCAAAAGTTATAGATACATTGGAGACTGATAATCCAAGTATAGGGGATCACAACAGTTTTCGAGGGTAGAGTATTCAACCCAAATTTATAGATTCGACACAAGGGGAGCCAAAGAATATTTGAAGGTATTAGCAACTGAGCTGTCAGTGCAACCACACCTAGATATTAATTATATGCATCAAAGTGATTATTATTCAAAGTAGTTTGATAGTTTTTATAATAGTGACAACAACAATGGTAACAATAACCGTCATAGTAGTAGATTGTAGCAAGTGTAACAATGATGATAGCAATAGTAATGCAACAAGATCAATAAGGATAAATTCATAGGCATTGGATCGGTGACTTGTTGGATGATATTCATCATGAGACAACTATAACCTGGGCGATACGGCACTAGCTCCAGTTCATCGATATAATGTAGGCATGTATTCCGTAAATAGTCATACATGCTTTATTAAAAGAACATGCATGACATCTTTTGTCCTACCCACCCGTGGCAGCGGGGTCCATATTGGAAACTAAGGGATATTAAGACCTCCTTTTAATAGAGAACTAGAACAAAGCATTAACACATAGTGAATACATGAACTCCTCAAACTACTGTCATCACCGGGAGTGGGCCCGGTTGTTGTCACTCCGGGGTTGCCGGATCATTACACGTAGTAGGTGACTATAACTTGCAAGATCGGATCTAGAACATTGATATAATGATGAATTCATAAACGGTTCAGATCTGAAATCATGGAACCCGGGCCCAAAGTGACAAGCATTAAGCATAGCAAAGTCATAGCAACATCAATCTAAGAACATAGTGGATACTAGGGATCAAGCCCTAATGAAACTAACTTGATTACATGATGAATCTCATCCAACTCCTCACCGACTAGTGAGCCTACGAAGGAATTACTCACTCCCGGTGGGGAGCATCATGGAATTGGCAATGGAGAAGGGTTGGTGATGACGAAGAATGAAGACCCCCATCTCCGGAGCCCCAAATGGACTCCAGATCTGCCCTCCCGAGGATGAACAAGGCTTGGCGGTGGCTCCGTCTCATGGATCGCAATAATTCTTTCTCTCTGATTTTTTTCTGGAAATATGTGAATTTATAGTACCAGGGGGTCGTCATCAGGGCCACCAGGTGGGTACAACATACCCGGGCACGCCCTGGTGGGTTGCGCCCACCCAGGGACCCCTCTCTGGTGGGTCTTGGCTACAGAAATTCTTATTATTGATATAAAAATCCTCAAAAAGTTACGTTCCATTCCGAGAACTTTTATTTCTGCACAAAAGCAACACCATGGTAGTTCTGCTGAAAACAGCGTCAGTCAGGGTTAGTTTCAATCAAATCATGCAAATTTGAGTCCAAAACAAGAGGAAAAGCATGAGAAAAAGTAGATACGTTGGAGACGTATCAACTCCCCCAAGCTTAAAACTTTGCTTGTCCTCAAGCAATTCAGTTGATAAACTGAAAGTGAGAAAGAAAAACTTTTACGAACTCTTTTGCTCTTGTTTGCATAAATAAGTTTAAACAGCACCCAGGTTTTCAGCCAACATTATAACTAACCATGTCAACAATAACACTTAAAGATTATAATGATTCATATCAATGACATAATCAGCTAGCGAGCAATAATAAGATATCTCAAAAGGCTACACGTTGTCAAAACAACCATGATACAATATGACAATAGTGGTATCTCGCTAGCCCTTTTTGAGACCGCAAAACATAAATGCAGAGCACCTCCAAAGTTCAAGCAGTGACTAAACATTGTAATTCATGGTAGAAAAGATCCAGTCATGATGCACCCAACATTAGCTACACACAATGCATAAATCATGACCGTTGTGCTCTACTCAGTTTCTGGCGCTTGTTTGAGAAGGTGGTCACACAACATAAAAATAAATAGAAAGTCCCTTCTCAGAGGGAAGCAGTGATTTGCAGAGGTGCTAGAGCTTAGTTTTTAAAACAGAGATAAATGATATTTTGAGACATGCACCCTTCTTATTCACTTCACGACCATCAGTTATCAACATCTTCCATGCTAAGCACGCTAGTGGCGGCTCCCAAGCGGTAAAAGTAAAGGTTTTGACTCCATTGGGAGTTTTTGTTTAATTATTTCAGAGATGAACTCTTTTTCATGTTTGCAGTTTGGGACTAGGCATCCCTATTACCTCCCATTTTCTCGTGCGATGGCGAGTGAATAAACACTCGACCTTAGAATAACCCGCTTATCATGGAAGATATCGACCACCTCCTGTCGTTCCATGAACGATCCAGGCACACAAAACAAATAATTTTTAGATGTTTTTAGAGGTGGAACATGCAAATTTACTTAGGACGGCAGGGTAATACCGCATATAGGTAGGTATGGTGGACTCATCTGGAATAACTTTGGGTTCAAGGTTTTTGATGTACAAGCAGAATCCCCACTTAGCACAGGCGAAGGCTAGCAATTTAGATTGAGAAGCGGCCAGCTAGAGAGCAACAACGATCATAACCATGCATTATGCGTAAGTAACATTGGACACTAGCATGAGTACGATATGAACACCATGAACGTAAACATTATGGAGGCTATGTTGGTTTTGATTCAACTACATGCATGAACATGTACCAAGTCAAGCCACTTGAACATTCAGAGGAGGATACCATATCATCATACTACATCAGAATCATTTTAACGCTATGTTGATATCCAAGCTAAATCATTATTAACTCCCAGTACTTATGCAAGGCATGAGAAACTATAATCTCTAATTTTCATTGCAAACATGTTTAATCATAACGGGCTGAATCATGGACGCTATGTTAAACATATTTACACATACAAGATAAGTCGAGTTCATACAAGTTTCTCTTTACCATGGCCAGTTCATTGAATGTTGTCATTATTGCCTTTCACTTGCACGACCGAATGATATGAAAATAATAATAGTGCAAGAGTGCCATGGACTAAGCTGGAATCTGCAAACATTTTATTCAACAGGAGAAGACAAGGTAAAATGGGCTCTTTATTAGTTCAACAATTATTCACATGAGAGCCACTCAACATTTTCATCATGGTCTCCTCCTCGGTACGACTCGAATAAAAAGAAAAAGAAACTCAGATAAACACACTGAAATATTTTTGGATTTTTTTGGTTTTCTTGAACGAGCAAATAAAAGAGAAAAGCAAAAACGAGAAAAACTATTTACACGAGAAAGCTCCCAACAAGCAAAAGAAGAACAAGGAAATCTTTTTGGATTTTCTTTTTAGTACTACTACTTAGCATGCATAGAAATTAAATTAACTACAACTATTTTTTTGGTTTTTCTAAAGTTTTTCAAACACACAAGAAGAAAGTAAGAAAATAAATCTAAGCATGGATGATACAATGAAAAAGTGTGAATACCGACGAATCAAATAAGTAGACATGAATGTAAAGTCGGTGAGAGACACGTACTCCCCCAAGCTTAGGCTTTTGGCCTAACTTGGTAGTTGATCAGTAGCCTGGATAATAGTCGGCATGGTAGCTCATGGAGGCTCTCGGTGCGGATGCGTCAGCACGCCATGCCACCACCACTGCCGCATTATGAGCTCGGGCCTCGCTCTCAAGGACAAAATATCTTTTCTTGCTGTGATAATCAAAGAGAGCAGGCGCATGCAAATATGTGTCCACGACATGTGATTGGTTAAACAACAAATTATAAGTGAAGTTATCAGCCGTTCCCTTGAGAATTTTATGAACTTTCAAAGCATCAAAGTCTAAATACCGAGTGGGTAGGATAGGATCAAAGGGCAAAGGTGAGACACCCAGCCCTCGTGCTAAACGTGTGGCATAAATTCCACAATAGAACCAACCAGTTTTAGCATTGTGCTGAAGTCTGTGTGCAACAATTGCTCCAAGGTTATAATTCCTTTCTCCAGTGAGAGCGGTGTGAAGGAGGCTCAAGTCTGGCGCACAAAGTATGCTACAGTCTTGCTTGCCTACTATGCATTTCCAGTTAAATAACGCAAAATATTGAATTGTGGGAAAATCAATGCTCTTCATTCTTCCTTGTCTCACTCCCTATTTTCACCATAGCAAAGGCTAGTCAAGAAAGACTCGCACTCAACCATGGGTAGCTCATCAAGTGAACCCCAAAATGGCAGTTTGCAATGGCAAGCAAAATTCTCCAATGGGATAGTATAAGGATTATCATAAAGCATAAACGACACCCTAGACTCACGTGGAAAATATTTAAATCCCTTGACAACTGATTCAGTGAGAAGTTGGTGTTGTGCACACTTATCTGATATGTAGGGATCGAGGCCGGCATTGTGAACATATTACTCAAATTCCTCCTTAATGCCCACACACACCATATATTCATCGCTAGGCCATAAACATGTCTTGGTGGCGGCATCTTGCGCGGAACTTTCACTTGGTTCAACATAAGACCGACGAGCAGAATTTTCACTAGAAGATGCCCCCGAGGATCATCTCCTCGAAGAACTCCTTCCGAATAGGTTCATCCTGTCCGCATACAATTTTCTGAAAATTAAAAAATTGAGTGACAAAAATTTGTCAACAAAACTTTGTAAGATTGATAGCAACTACTCATAGGGATACATGGAGGCCATAGCAAGCATTCAAACAACTTAGAACACTAAGAATTCAACATGCAAGCACATGTACAACAACACCAAGAGTAGCTAATTATTCAAAGTATAAGCCACTAAAACAAAAACTAATTGGACAAATGGTGGAGTCACATACCAAGCAACAATCCGCCGAAACAGTTTCGGAAACGGAGCTTCGAGCAAAGAGATTGAAATCCTTGGGTTTGAGCTCAAGAGCACGAGAGAGAGAGCAATGGGGATTTTTTTTTTCTGGGGGTAAGTGATCATGTGGTATGAAGAGGTAAGTGAGGGGCCCACGTGGGGAACACAACCCACCAGGGCGCGCCAGGGGGTGCTTGCACGCCCAGGTGGGTTGTGCCCACCTGGTGCACCTCCCTCTGATGTTTATTGCACCAAAAATTCTTGAATATTCAGAAAAAAAATCGTATTAAATTTTCAGGGCATTCTGAGAACTTTTATTTTTGGCTCATTTTTTATTGCATAGGAAATTCAAAAAACAGACGAAACATGGCATTTTATTTTATTTAACTAATAAAAACAGAGGATAAAAAGTGGGGACAGAAAGTAGAGCTTACTAAATTCATCAACTTCATACTGCTAAAAAATGATCCATTAATAAGGTTGATCAAGTCTTATTAACAACCACTTCCAATTAGCATGAAACCGAAGAACTTTCGTAAATCACTAAGTTACCTCAATGGGGATATGCATTTCCCCAACAATAAGCATTTCGTATTTCTTTTTGATAGTAGGTAGAGGTATTTGAAAACTTCCAATAGCGATTGTCGGTTTTTCAATAACATCAATACCATTCACTTGGAATTGTTTCTTTGGAAAGTGCACTGTATGCTCATTACCATTAATATGAAAAGTAACCTTGCTTTTATAGCAATCAATAACAGCCCCTGCAGTATTCAAGAAGGTTCTACCAAGGATAATCGACATGTTGTCGTCCTCGGGCATCTCAAGTATAACAAAGTCAGTCAAAATAGTAATATTAGCCACAACATGGCACATCCTCTATGACGCCCTCGATTCAATCATACACTAATCATACACTCAAATGTGTACGATCAAGATCAGGGACTCACGGGAAGATATCACAACACAACTCTAGACACAAATTAAAATAATACAAGCTTTGTATTACAAGCTAGGGGCCTCGAGGGCTCGAATACATAAGCTCGAAGACACAAGAGTCAGAGGAAGCAACAATAACTGAGTACAGACATAAGTTAAACAAGTTTGCCTTAAGAAGGCTAGCACAAAAGCAACATCGATCGAAAAACCTTCCTGGGAGCCTCCTAACTACTCCTGGTCGTCAGTGGCCTCCTAACTACTCCTGGTAGCCTCCTAAATACTCCTGGTCATCAGCGGCCTCCATGTCGTAGTAAGCACCCTCGTGGTAGTAGTAGTCATTGTTGACAGTGGCGTCTGGCTCCTGGGCTCCACCATCTGGCTGTGACATCCGAGAAGAATGGAAAAGGGGGGAAAAGGGGGAGCAAAGCAAACGTGAGTACTCATCTGAAGTACTTAACAAGCAAGGATCTACACTACATATGCAACATTATCAAAGGAAGGCTGTATGTGTGGACTAGGCTGCAGAAATGCCAGAATAGAGTGGAGAGCCTAGTCCTATCGAAGACTAGCATCTTTAGCATCTTCAGCGGTCTTGCAGCATTAGAAGAGTGCAGACTAGCATAGAGTAAAGTAGTAGTAGTGTCATCAACCTCGCCTAGAGATCCTTCCTCGACTCCCTGCAGGAAAGCAATCCAAGAGCCATACTACCCATTTCTCATCTCAAGTATCCAGTTCTAGTTGTATCAATTGGGATATAACTCCGAGTGTCCGTTACCGTAGGACAGGCTATCGATAGATGTTTTCTTCCCTGCAGGGGTGCACCAACTTACCCACCATGCCTGATTAACTCCGGCCGGACACACCATCAGGTCATGACCAACCTCGGCCGATCAACACACCGCAGTCCTACCTAGGCTCAACAGAGAGGCGAGCACGCCGGTCTACATCCTAAATGCGAACGGGTCATGGGCCATGGCCCTTTGCAATCCTGCATGTTGCGTATGCGGCCGGTGAGCAGACCTAGCCTCCCTTATACAAGGCGAGGCGTTCTAGTCCAACCCAGCGCGCGCCGCTCCATCGCTGTCATCCGTTGAGCTTTCGGCTGATACATACGACGCAGACTGCCCATACTTATTCCCACATGATGGTTAGTGCGAAAAAGGCCAGAGGCCCCTCGGATCAAATATCCAAATAGTAGTGGATTAGTAGCACGCGGTAACAAGCAGGGACTCACAATCGATGTGACCTCGTCGCCCCATCTCGAGGACTTGCGGCAAGGGCTAAGAACGCCCGGCCACGCCTCGTAAGTATCTCGCAGGCACCTTGCAGGTCAACCCGACTCCACATCACTCGCAATTAAGCTCGCACGGCTACCCCTCAGGGCCGACCCGTCTTTAGTAACATGGTTCAGTGTAAGGTCATAGTAACCATAGTAAGTATGTGTCTATCACCAAGGGAACCCTGAGGAACCACCCCCGGTGGATTCCACTCGATGTAATCATCAAGGTGAATGTAAGAGGAACCACCCTCGAGGTTCACACTTGAGGGTTGCACGACAGAGTCGTATCGGAAGTGGTCAAATAGGAATCACCCTTGATGACCATAACCGATAAACTAACCTACAAAGTTGACATCAGAAGTGCTGATGAGGTCTCACCCTCGGCACTCGATAGTAACCCACTAGTGTCGAGCAACTAAGGAGAAAGTGATGTGCGGTGTCAGGGCCTGGACGTCGATTGCGTTGGTTGAGTCATCGAACATAAAGCGGGGCAACTAGCACAAGGTGGGGGTCACTGATGGATCTCTACCCAGCCTATACTACATAGTTTAGGATAAGCAGGTAGGTAACAACAGCAGGTTACAATAAATAGGCTATGCAGCAAAAATAGGATAACAGTAACAACAGCAACTTCTAATGCAAGCATGAGAGAATGGCATGGGCGATATCGGTAAGATCAAAGGGGGGCTTGCCTGGAAGCTCTGCTGCAAAGGAAGAAGGGTCGTCGGTGACGTAGTCGATCACAGGGGCAGCATCAGTCTCGGGGTCTACCAGAGAGAAGAGGGGGAAGAAACAGTAAATACGGAGCAACCAGTCTCGGGGTCTACCAGAGAGAAGAGGGGGAGGAAACAGTAAATACGGAGCAAAAGGTGTAGTGCAGGGCGCTGCCTAGTCAGCATCTGATTGGGTCAATGGGACCCAGGGGCCCAATGGTAGAAGCTGTGGTGGGGTCCACGTGGTCAGCCACGTCAGCAATGCTGGAAACGGCACGGGAGTTGTCTCTAGCAACCATATTCAATGGCGGCGCGCTCGAGAACGGTCGGAAATCGGCTACAAGGGGCCATTCGGCCCCTGCGTAGGCTCATTTGAGCGAGCGTCGAGCCGCGCATCCAACGGTGCTAATGGAAGGGCTCGGGGCGGTCTGAGCATCACCGGCGACGAGCAAGGCGGTGGTGGCGTTCGGTGGCGCATGGAGAAGTGGGCTGTGGGGGGCTCTTTCGGCGCGGAATCTGGTGCATTCGAACGCGGGCATCGCACCGCGTCGAACAGTGGTTGTTCAAACGGCCCGCAACATCGGCTGCGAAGTCTAACTATGGTGGCCGAAGCTCGAGCACGCGTGGAAGCTAACTACGATGCACGGGGAGGAGAAGGGAGATGGGGGTCGAAGCGGCTGCTCACCAGGCCCTGCAGGTGTGCACAAGTGGGCTCGGGGAAGGCTTGCTGGAGTCAGATTCGTTGGCGAGGTCGACAGCGCCCGAGGAGGAAGAAGAAGGCCGACTAGGCGATGGAGGGGCTTTTGGCTCCTGCTCGTGGGCGTGGACGACGATGCTGACGGCTGTGAAGCTCCGGGACACGCTGAAGAGGGTTGGGAGCAGCGGTCCCTGCACTGGGCGCCGGTGGGCGATGACAGGGGGCGCTCGGCTAGTGACTGGGCGTTGCCTAGTCAGCATCTGATTGGGTCAATGGGACCCAGGGGCCCAATGGTAGAAGCTGTGGTGGGGTCCACGTGGTCAGCCACGTCAGCAATGCTGGAAACGGCACGGGAGTTGTCTCTAGCAACCATATTCAATGGCGGCGCACTCGAGAACGGTCGGAAATCGGCTACAAGGGGCCATTCGGCCCCTACGTAGGCTCGTTTGAGCGAGCGTCGAGCCGCGCATCCAACGGTGCTAATGGAAGGGCTCGGGGCGGTCTGAGCATCACCGGCGACGAGCAAGGCGGTGGTGGCGTTCGGTGGCGCATGGAGAAGTGGGCTGTGGGGGGCTCTTTCGGCGCGGAATCTGGTGCATTCGAACGCGGGCATCGCACCGCGTCAAACAGTGGTTGTTCAAACGGCCCGCAACGTCGGCTGCGAAGTCTAACTATGGTGGCCGAAGCTCGAGCACGCGTGGAAGCTAACTACGATGCACGGGAAGGAGAAGGGAGATGGGGGTCGAAGCGGCTGCTCACCAGGCCCTGCAGGTGTGCACAAGTGGGCTCGAGGAAGGCTTGCTGGAGTCAGATTCGTCGGCGAGGTCGACAGCGCCCGAGGAGGAAGAAGAAGGCCGACTAGGCGATGGAGGGGCTTTTGGCTCCTGCTCGTGGGCGTGGACGACGATGCTGACGGCTGTGAAGCTCCGGGACACGCTGAAGAGGGTTGGGAGCAGCGGTCCCTGCGCTGGGCGCCGGTGGGCGGTGACAGGGGGCGCTCGGTGGAGGGGGATCTGGTGGGGAGTGAGAGAGAGGATGACAGGGGGAAGTGGGCGAGTGGGGAGGGAGCACGAGGCGTCGGGGCTACCCTTATCCCCTGGCCGGCGATGTGGCAGCGCGGGGCACCGCGCCGGGTCCGGCGGGAACGAGCGGGGGTGTCTCGGTCGGTCGAACATAAGGGGAGGAGGGGATCGAGTGCGGGGAGGAGGTTCTGGGCCGGCTGGCCGGGGTGGGCTGAGGCCCAAGGGGAGCCCAGGGGCTCTGGCCCTTTTCCTCTATTTTTCTTTTTCTTTTTTATTTAATAAACAGAGATGGGTAAGAAAATATTGGGCATCCTACTTACTCTGGAAAAATATGGGAAGTGCCCCTTTTATTCCCTGGTGATCTTAGACAGTGTCACAAATATTTTGGAGACCGGAAGAAATCATTTTGTATTTTTTTTATAAATAGGATAGCATTTAAAAATGTTGAATTGGTGCTGTTATAATTGCTAATGCTCATCTTTGCACAAAAGTGATGTTGTGTTCCTTAAGAATTAATTGTTATGGAATTTTTGACAAATGATGACCATTTTTCCAGCAACCTTTGAGCAACTTCAAACTTCACTTGAATTTGAATCGGCTGGAATTTCAAATGGGATATTAAACAAAGGTGATTAAGCACTGTTTGGAAAAATGATTAGTTTAATCACAGAGGGTAACTGTAGCATGACGCTGGGGGTGTTACAAATCTCCTCCACTACAAGAAATCTCGTCCCAAGATTTAGGAGGTGGAATAAGGGGGAGAGGTCTGGTTACGAAATTCTAACGAATCTTCTTGGCCTTGGTTTCTCTTCTCCAAGAGGTCGATCCACTACGTTGATGTCTTCATTCCTCTGCTTCAGGTCATCATGATGAAGTCATCATCCTTTCTTCGGAAATTTCATCATACTTACGAAAGTACAAGGGGTAACTTCGGAAGAACGGACATTACAAGGTTGACTATCTGGCAGATAACTCAGGGAATGTGGTAGAAAGTAATTCTTGAATAGATACTTAAGAAAATATCGACTGTAAAGTAAGAAGGTACCATGAGAAGTTTCCAATGGGAAGGCAATCGTTCAATGGCCTAATCAGAAGGTGAGATGGGTTTAGAGCAACGAGAATAAGTATTGCGTCTGATACCAGAATAGATCACTAGGCCGGTGGCCCGTGAATTATATACGAAGTCAAGCGCGAGGAATAACTTTGACAACAGGGTGTACAGGAGAGTCAGGTTTCGATCCTGTGGAACTGTAGGTTATGGGCCCACCATGTGGGTTAAAAGTAGGAAGGGTGATGATGTCTTGCATGATCATGTAAGCAAGGCATGTCATAGGATATACTATCCGTTATGTCGGCAACAACATCAGTACAAGGGCGAGGGACGAAGAGAACCATTTTCCTGCTCGTTGAGAAGAGGCGGACCAATAGGCAAGGTTCTCGTCCATTGGTGGTTACTGGAATGTCATCAACCATAGTAACAGGGTCTTACTGATTGAGTAGTACAATGAGGTGCTTACCTAAGCAGGGAATTATCACTGCTCAGCTAAGTCAGATTACAAGAAAGGTTAAACAAACAATGGAAGGAAAATGTGATTAACAGATTAAACAAAACAATGGAAAGGAAAATGTGTTTAAACACATATTTCAAGGGTATATCCTTCCCAAGAGGAAGCAGAGCATGATATCCATGAGAGGATATAACGTAGAAAACCCTTTGGGAAAGGGGAGAGAATCTTCATGACATTACCTATAGAACGGTGTTTGGATAATTGATCAAGAAAAGAAAAAAAATAGCATTGCGCTTCAAATGTTCTTGTGGATGAACGGAGACATTCTTTGAGATAGCATTGACATGGTCACTAGGTAAAGATCAGACTTTGGATACACAAAGGATCCATCAGGAACAACTTATAGAATAAGTCTTACAATTTCCTCATGGACGAATGGCTAACCTTGTAAAAGGATACTATAGCAATAGGTCCTCCGGCCAGGTGTGCTAGGCATGATATCACCTTACTGGGTTATATAAAGACCAATGCTATGACTCCTGCAAAATGTTCCAACCATCATATCTGACCGAGTTTCAGATCTGATTGGTGTCAGGACACCTCAGACTCGGGATGCCTGAGAAGAAAAGGTGCAATAGAAATTGACGAGAAGACATTGTAAGATTATCGAGAAATGAACTATGGAAGCGAGTTCCAAAACAAGAGTTCATCATTAAACCAAGGAGAGGATGAGGAGGTGGCTGAGGGACTCAACGACAATCCATCAAAATTTCCAGAAAGATGGATTTTCGCAATCATGTGAACAAGGAGATAACATTAGTTAGATCAAATGATATAATGATGTATGCGCGAAGAAAACATACACAATTAAACATTGGTTGAAAAGGTGCACCCAAAATATGGGCCTAGGTAGCATGATTAATGCTTAGAATGGTGATTCGATAAATGGGCCTAGAAGTCTTGAATTCGCACATCCAAGTTCAATTGTTGGTTTTTCGGTTGGAAACAACATGGGGACAAAGAAGGAATGGTGATGGTGAGAAGTAATACTTGTATCAAGAATTCTCAAGAGGTGGGAAAATTCCCACGACATTCTTGACATAAAAGGTGGTAATATTCCAAGGAAAAGAAGAACAAATGCTGGATAGCAAGGAACTCAAGGTATAACACAAAACACGAACAAGTTTGTGTTGGAGGGAAGGCAATAAAGTGGCCGATGATAACACAAATAATCGAGGGCAAGGATGGTATTTGTCATCATGAATTCGATTGATATGCTGGAAGAGCTCATAAGGTTGATGATGATCGCGACACATTTGTCGAGAGATTTCATGAAGATGTAATCAATCAGAGATGACATCAGGTCAAAGGAATGATGAAGCGAAGGGTTATTGGAACCAGGGGTACGACACAAACTCAGAATCCAGTTTGTGGTTCGGGGTGAAACGATAAGACGAGGAAATTGACGTAAGCTTAGCTTATTGTCGAAAGATGTGCTCCGGTAATAAGGAACGGGTGGCATAGTTAAAATTTAGCATGATAATGATATAGCCAATCAGGATAGGAATGACTTGAAGGATTATTAAACTCATAAGCCACGAAAATTACTTAGAGTTATTGAATTGGAGTGCTGAATTGATTCACTTATCGGTGTTTTCGAGTGACTATTAACTCATAACCCGGGGGGCACTGGAATCGGCGAGAATAATAGTTGATGAAGAACTCATAATAAGTTATGTAGTTCCGTTATATTCTCGAGATACCTGAGGGTATACTTGAAGGTAGAGCAGAATAGAGGTTGGATAGATGTATTGACCTACAGAAGACAAGTACTTCAACTTGTCCGAGAAATGAGATCAAAGAAAAATAATATGGTCGGAACCATAGCTGCAGGGGATCCAATTTAATGACACCGAAAGAATTACCCAAATGATTAAATATTTTGCAAGAAGCTTCCATGATAAGTTCCACATCGTGTCCATGGGCATGAACACAAGTTCAAGGTCGACTCCCACTTATTCAATGTATAACCTTCCATTTACCTCTCGCTTTTCAAAAATGACATTAATTGTTGAAAGTTTTACCTGGTGCAATACCAGATAAGTATGACCCGTGAAATCTTTCGGGTTGACATAGATTAAGGAAGTCATAGGTTCAACCCATCGGGGCATCTTAGGAACATATACCACAAACTTCGGAGTGAATAATACAAGCTCGAAAGTAGAGCATGGTTAATAAAGCAGAGGATACCATTTACCAAAGGCATTATATACGCATGGAAAGGCTCACAAGGTTACTGAATATGAAGGACACTGCCTGATAATAATACAAAAAGGGGTCTTATGGTCTACAACAGAGTTGATGCGAGTATCGTTACTCTATCAGAGGAAGAAGTAATGAAAGGGCATCAGATTAAAGAAACAACTAACTTATTCAAAACTCAAATGCAAAGGAATTATCATTTCCACGTCAAGGGATCAGAAGCTAACGCTCTGATAGAGAATGGATGATTTGAGTAGGCTTAGGGGTACAATCGATGGCAATTTGATTGGTCAAGATCCAAGTCATGTTTAAAATGACGTCTGAGCCGGAAGGATGAATTCTAGGATCTTGTTGAGGATTGTGAGTATTCACACATATTGAATCAATGGACTCAAAATGATAAAGACAAAGGATGCCAATTAGATTACTAGACTTATGGGATTAATCATAATGGAAGCAAACAAGAATTTCAAGGGCAATAGGCTGTTGATGATTTTCGGAAGATCGAATGGTATTTCGAAGACTTTTGTGAAATACATTAATCAACTAGAGATTAGAGGATACTCAATAAGTGCGAGAAATTATCCGTACGGGTATTCAAGCAACAAAGAACATCAAGGCAGTAGGCACAAAGTATTCTCGAAACAATCGGGAGGATTTTCGGGTATCTTGTAGTAACAAGAGCAATTGGGGACGAATGTAAGAATGGCAAGTTCTGTAGTTATCCAAAGGGGTTGACGGTGGAAGGGAATTGCAAACGCGATGATGACAAGATATTGGGATAACATCAGAGAGTATCTTCGGGGTCTTCTGATGAATCAAGCCATCATCTGGACTGAAGGGGCTGTCTAGGAGGAAGTGGTTATGAGATCCTAGAGTCAGAGTTTGTAAAATCTTTAACCCGAATAGGTGAGAGATCAGAGTCACAGAGTATAGACGAGGCATAAAAAGATCCTAATACCACCCAATGGCGACGTGGGCCCGTAAGACACACGGCCATGTTAGTAAAAGTTTTTCATTAACTAGACTCAACTTCGGCCAAGGACTTGGAAAGGGGGCTACCTACAGGCAGTCGGCTCTGATACCAACTTGTGACGCCCCCGATTCAATCATACACTAATCATACACGCAAATGTGTACGATCAAGATCAGGGACTCACGGGAAGATATCACAACACAACTCTAGACACAAATTAAAATAATACAAGCTTTATATTACAAGCCAGGGGCCTCGAGGGCTCGAATACATAAGCTCGAAGACATAAGAGTCAGCGGAAGCAACAATAACTAAGTACGGACATAAGTTAAACTAGTTCTCCTTAAGAAGGCCAGCACAAAAGCAACATCGATCGAAAAGGCGAGGCCTCCTGCCTGGGAGCCTCCTAACTACTCCTGGTCGTCAGCGGCCTCCATGTCGTAGTAAGCACCCTCGTGGTAGTAGTAGTCGTCATCGACAGTGGCGTCTGGCTCCTGGGCTCCACCATCTGGTTGCGACATCCGAGAAGAATGGAAAAGGGGGGAAAAGGGGAGCAAAGCAAACGTGAGTACTCATCTGAAGTACTCAGCAAACAAGGATCTACACTACCTATGCAACATTATCAAAGGAAGGCTGTATATGTGGACTGGGCTGCAGAAATTCCAGAATAGAGTGGAGAGCCTAGTCCTATCAAAGACTAGCATATTTAGCATCTTCATCGGTCTTGCAGCATTAGAAGAGTGCAGACTAGCATAGAGTAAAGTAGTAGTAGTGTCATCAACCTCTCCTAGAGATCCTTCCTCGACTCCCTGCGAGAAAGCAATCCTAGAGCCATAGTATCTGTTTCTCATCTCAAGTATCCATTTCTAGTTGTATCGATCGGGATACAACTCCGAGTGTCCATTACCGTAGGATAGGCTATCGATAGATGTTTTCTTCCCTGCAGGGGTGCACCAACTTACCCACCATGCTCGATTAACTCCGGCCGGACACATCATCAGGTCATGACCGGCCTCGGCCGATCAACACACCGCAGTCCTACCTAGGCTCAACAGAGAGGCCAGCATGCCGGTCTACATCCTAAATGCGAAGGGGTCATGGGCCATGGCCCTTTGCAATCCTGCACGTTGCGTACGCGGCAGGTGAGTAGACCTAGCCTCCCTTATACAGCGCGAGGCGTTCCAATCCAACCCGGTGCACCGCTCCATCGCTGACGTCCATTGAGCTTTGGGCTAATACATACGATGCAGAGTGCCCATACTTATTCCCACATGGTGGTTAGTGTGAAAAAGGCCAGAGGCCCCTCAGATCAAATATCCAAATCGTAGTGGATGAGGAGCATGCGATAATGAGCAGAGACTCACGATCGATGTGACCCCATCGCCCCGTCTCGAGGACTTGCAGCAGGGGCTAAGAATGCCCGGCCACGCCTCATAAGTATATCGCGCGCACCTTCTAGGTCAACCCGACTCCACATCACTCGCAATTAAGCTCGCGCGGGTACCCCTCAAGGCCCACCTGTCTTTAGTAACATGCTTCAATGTAAGTTCATAGTAACCATAGTAACTGTGTGTCTATCACCAAGGGAACCCTGAGGAACCACCCTCGGTGGATTCCACTCGATGTAATCATAAAGGTGAACGTAAGAGGAACCACCCTCGAGGTTCACACTTGAGGGGTTGCACGACAGAGTCGTATCGGAAGTGGTTCAAGAGGAATCACCCTCGATGACCATAACCGATAAACTAACCTACAAAGTTAACATCAAAAGTGCTCATGAGGTCTCACCCTCAGCACTCGATAGTAACCTAGTAGTGTTGAGCAACTAAGGGGAAAGTGATGTGCGGTGTCGGTGCTTGGACATCGATCGCATTGATCGAGTCATCGAACATAAAGCGGGGCGACTGGGACAAGGTGGGGGTCACTGATGGATCTCTACCCAGCCTATACTAAACAGTTTAGGATAAGCAAGTAGGTAACAACAGCAAGTTACAATAAACAGGCTATGCACCAGAAATAGGACAACAGTAACAACATCAACTTCTAATGCAAGCATGAGGGAATGGAATGGGCAATATCAGGATGATCAAAGGGGGGGCTTGCCTAGAAGCTCAGCTGCAATGGAAGAAGGGTCGTCGGTGACGTAGTCGATCACAGGGGCAGCTGATACGTCCATTTTGCATCATGCTTTTATATCGATATTTATTGCATTATGGGCTTTTATTACACATTATGTCACAATACTTATGCCTATTCTCTCTTATTTTACAAGGTTTACATGAAGAGGGAGAATGCCAGCAACTGGGATTCTAGGCTGGAAAAGGAGCAAATATTAGAGACCTATTCTACACAACTCCAAACGTCCTGAAACTTCACGGAAGCTATTTCTAGAATATATAAAAAATACTAAGCGCAAGAAGTTCCAAAGGGGGGCCACACCCTGGCCACGAGGGTGGGGGGCGCGCCCTACCCCCTGGGCGCGCCCCCTGCCTCATGGGCCCCCTGGTGGCCCTCCGATGCCCATCTTTTGCTATATGGAGTCTTTCATTGAGGGGAAAATCTTAAGAAAGCTTTCGGGACAAGAGTCTGCCGCCACGAGGCGGAACCAATCTAGGGCTCCGGCGGAGCTGTTCTGCCAGGGAAACTTCCCTCTGGGAGGGGGAAATCATCACCACCGTCATCACCAATGATCCTCTCATCTGGAAGGGGTCAATCTCCATCAACATATTCACCAGCACCATCTCATCTCAAACCCTAGTTCATCTCTTGTATCCAATCTTTGTATCCAAACCTCAGATTGGTACCTGTGGGTTGCTAGTAGTGTTGATTACTCCTTGTAGTTGATGGTAGTTGGTTTACTTGGTGGAAGATCATATGTTCAGATCCATTATGCATATTAATACCCCTTTGATTATGAACATGAATATGCTTTGTGAGTAGTTACGTTTGTTCCTGAGGACATGGGAGAAGTCTTGCTATTAGTAGTCATGTGAACTTGGTATTCGTTTGATATTTTGATGAGATGTATGTTGTCATCCCTCTAGTGGTATCATGTGAACGTCGACTACATGACACTTCACCATTGTTTGGGCCTAGAATGAGGCATTGTGAAGTAATAAGTAGATGATGGGTTGCTAGAGTGACAAAAGCTTAAACCCTAGTTTATGCGTTGCTTGTAAGGGGTTGATTTGAATCCATATATTTCATGCTATGGTTAGGTTTACCTTAATACTTCTGTTGTAGTTGCGGATGCTTGCAATGGGGGTTAATAATTAGTGGGATGCTTTTCCAAGTAAGGACAGCACCCAAGCACCGGTCCACCCACATATCAAATTATCAAAGTACCGAACGCGAATCATATGATTGTGATGAAAACTAGCTTGACGATAATTCCCATGTGTCCTCGGGAGCGCTTTACTTCATATAAGAGTTTGTCCAGGATTGTCCTTTGCTATAAAAAGGATTGGGCCATCTTGCTTCACCTTATTTACATTTATTACTTGCTACTCGTTACAAATTACCTTATCACAAAACTATCTGTTACCGATAATTTCAGTGCTTACAGAGAATACCTTGCTGAAAACTGCTTATCATTTCCTTCTGCTCCTCATTGGGTTCGACACTCTTACTTATTGAAAAGGCTACGTTAGATCCCCTATACTTGTGGGTCATCAGCAGCATCGCTCTCGGGGTCTACCAGAGAGAAGAGGGGGAAGAAACAGTAAATACAGAGCAAACAGATGCAACGGTTAGGTTTCCATGCCATGCCACGGTGCAGTGCAGTGTTGCCTAAAGATATGTCTTAAGTCATTTTAATTATTCTAGGCTTAAGGTTGTATATATTTACCAGTTTATATGCACTATTCATCTACCGTAGTCAGGCTAAAAAGTTGCGGGTTCTCCTACGTAGGGGGTTCCGTCATGGAAACAGATGACATGATCAGATTCATCTCATCATTCTGAGCAACTTTCATGTATAAAGTTTTTTGATCCGAGCTACGGTTTATTTTCTTCCATTTTTTAAAGGTTTAGCAATATTCTGAATTTATTCTAATTACTAAATTCATCAGAAAATGAATTATGACGTCATCCTGGCGTCAGCCCTGCATCAGCGGTCAACAGACCGGTTGATTGGTCAACGGGGCCCACGCGGGGCCCACTAGCAGTGACTGGGCATTACCCAGTCAGCATCTGACCAGGTCAACGGGACCCAGGGGCCCAATGGTAACGGCTGTGGGGGGGGGGGGGTTCACGTGGTCAGCCACGTCAGCAACATCGGAAACGGCGTCGGAGTTGTCTCCGGCGACCATATTCAACGGCGGCATACTCGGGAATAGCCAGAAATCGGCTACAAGGGGCCGTTTGGCCCGCGCGTAGGCTCATTTGAGCGAGCGTCAAGCCGCGCATCCAACGGTGTTGATGGGAGGGCTCGGGGGCGGTCGGAGCATCACCAGCGACGAGCAAGGCGGCGGTGGCGTTCGGTGGGGCAAGGAGAAGTGGGCTGTGGGGGGTTCTTTCGGCGTGGAATCTGGTGCATTCGAACGCGGGCATCGCACTGCGTCGAACGGTGGCAATGGTGGCCATTGAAACGGCCCGCATCGTCGTCTACGAAGTCTAACGACGGTGGTTGGAGCTCGAGCATGCGTGGAAGCTAACTACGGTGCACAAGGAGGAGAAGGGGGAGGGGGTCGAAGCGGCTGCTCACCGGGCCCTGCAGGTGTGCACAAGTGGGCTCGGGGAAGGCTTGCCGGAGTCAGATTCATCGGCAAGGTCGACAACGCTCGAGGAGGAAGAAGATGGCCAGCTCGGTAATGGAGGGGCTTCCGGCTCCTGCTCGTGGACGTGGACGATGATGCTGACGGCCGTGAAGCTCAGGGATGCGCTGAAGAGGGTTGGGAGTAGCGGTCGCCGTGGTGGGCGCCGGTGGGCGACGATAGGGGGGGCTCGGTGGAGGGGGGATCTGGTGTGGAGTGAGAGAGAGGAGGACAGGGGGAAGTGGGCGAGTGGGGAGGGAGCCCGAGGCGTTGGGGCTACCCTTATCCCCTCGCCGGCGATGTGGCAGTGCGGGGCGCCACGCCGGGTCCGGCGGGAATGAGCGGGGGTGTCTCGGTCGATCGAACAGAAGGGGAGGAGGGGATCAAGTGTGGGAAGGAGGATCTGGGCCGGCTGGCCGAGGTGGGCTGAGGCCCAAGGGGAGGCCAGGGGCTCTGGCCCTTTTCCTCTATTTTTGTTTTTCTTTTTTATTTAATAAACAGAGATGGGTACGAAAATATTGGGCATGCTACTTACTCTGGAAAAATATGGGAAGTGCCCCTTTTATTCCCTGGTGATCTTAGACAGTTTCACAAATATTTTGGAGACGGGAAGAATTCATTTGGTATTTTTTTATAAATAGGACAACATTTAAAAATGCTGAATTGGTGCTGTTATAATTGCTAATGCTCATCTTTGCACAAAAGTGATGTTGTGTTCCTTAACAATTAATTGTTACGGAATTTTTGACAAATGATGAACATTTTTCCAGCAACTTTTGAGCAACTTCAAACTTCACTTGAATTTGAATTGACTGGAATTTCAAATGGGACATTGAACAAAGGTGATTAAGCACTGTTTGGAAAAATGATTAGTTTAATCACAGAGGGTTACTATAGCATGACGCTGGGGGTGTTACATCCTCGCAGATACCGATAGGTATGGGAGTTGATTTGTAAGCCATTTGCAAAAATATTTCAGTAGGTGTGAGTTTATTCAAGTCAAGTCTTTTATATAAAGAGCAAGGCATAACACTAACACCAGCTCCTAAATCACACAAAGCAATTTTCACATAATTCTTTTTGATAGAGCAAGGTATAGTTGGTATTCCTGGATCTTCAAGTTTTTTAGGTACTCCATCTTTAAAAGTGTAATTAGCAAGCATAGTGGAGATTTCAGCTTCCAGTATTTTTATCTTATTTGTGATGATGTCTTTCATATACTTTGCATAAGGAGGCATTTTTCGGATATTAGTCAAGCGAGTATGCAAAAAGACTGGCCTCAGCATTTCAGCAAAACGTTCAAATTCTTCATCATCATTCTTTTTAGTTGACTTGGGTGGAAAAGGCATAGGTTTTCGAACCCACGGTTCTCTTTCTTTACCGTGTTTTCTAGCAACAAAGTCTCTTTTGTCATATCTTTTTTTAGCTTGTGGGTTACCAAGATCAAGAGGTGGTTCTATCTCAACATCATTATCTGGTTCCTTATCATTGGTTGGTTGAGAGTCTTCATTAACCTCATCATTATCTTTTTCATTATCATTAGGTGAATGCTCATTACCAGATTGAGTTTCAGCATCAGAGATAGAAATTGCATTATCATTATCAGGAGGTTTCTCTATTTCAGGTTCAGTAGAGGCATGCAAAGTCCTATCATTTTTCCTTCTCCTTTTCTTTTTAGAAGAACTAGGTGCACTGGTGTCAGCTCTTTGTGAATCTTGTTCAATTCTTTTAGGGTCTCCCTCAGGATAAAGTGGTTCAGGGGTCATTTTACCTCCCCTAGTTGCAACTCTAACAACAAAGTCATGCATATTATGATTCATTTCATCAAGTAATTCTCTTTGTGATTTAGCAACTTGTTCTAACTGAGTTTGAACCATAGAAGCATGTTTTCCAACACCTCTAACATCATTTGATATTCCAAATAACAAGTCACTCAAGCGAGCAATCATATTAGAATTATATTTCAATTCACTACTGCAGGATGCTGCTAACGCGACACTTTGATCAGAGACCCTTCGAGAAACTGTGTGCGATGCCATAATCGCAAACGGTGCTGTATGAAAACTGTCAGAAACGTATAAAACGTTTGCGATGACGGATGCATCAAACACGGTTCAGGTTTTAGTTGCGTGTGTGATGAAGGGCATACAGTTCAGTTCAATTAACTGTTTGCGATGAGGAGGAACAAAAGAAACGGGCAGCCAGATGAAGGCATGTGTGATACACAGCATACGGTTCACTCGGATGAATTGTTTGTGATTAGGCAACACAAAAGAAACAGGCAGCCAGATGAAGTTGTGTGTGATATACAACATACGGTTCACTCGGATGAACTGTTTGTGATTAGGCAACACAAAAGAAACGGTCAGCCAGATCAAGGTGTGTGGGATATACGACGCGGTTCACTCTGATGAACTGTTTGCGTTGACACAAGAGTACAGAAACGGTTCTACTTAACAATACGTGTGTGTTGTACGATGCGATTGCATGCGGTTCACTCGGCCCTTGTCGTCAGTGTGTGACCTCTGTGGCAACCGTTCGCTCCCCAGGTGCCTCTTCGTGTACCGTGGCAACCGTCCACCGACTCTTCGCCTTTCCCTCTGGATTTGAAACTCCTGTCGCACGCTAAATCTTCCTCCATCCTCCATTTTCCTTCACCCTTCCTTCTGCCATTGTTTGATCTTCTTCTCCATGAAGGGAACAAGCCAAAAATGACCCCGTTATTCTTGCCCCGATTTGAATGATGACGCGGTGGAGGAGCTCATTGATCGGTGCAAGTCATCACCTCGGCTAGCATGGTAGGTTCGTTCAAGACCATTCTCGACTCAACTAATAACATCATTACAAGGAACCCAAGGGTTCAGGAGTGGTTTGATCTCCCCTATCTTCTTCGTGATGACCCTGCCAACTGGCGCGGGGATGAGGGAAGCCTCACCTTGTGTAAGTTGATGCCGTTTGATAATGATACGTATGATGTTAAGATGCCATCGCTTGAGGGCAAGGCTTGGGCAGGTGCAAATGGAGATTGGGTTGTTTATATTGGGTACAACTGTGAGTGGGAACTTGTGAATGTTAGGGAACGTAGTAATTTCAAAAAAAATCTTACGCGCACGCAGGATCATGGTGATGCATAGCAACGAGAGGGGAGAGTGTGTCCACGTATCCTCGTGGACCGAAAGCGGAAGCGTTAGCACAACGCGGTTGATGTAGTCATACGTCTTCACGATCCGACCGATCCAAGTACCGAACGCACAACACCTCCGAGTTTAGCACACGTTCAGCTCGATAACGTCCCACGAACTCCGATCCAGCAGAGCTTCGAGGGAGAGTTCCGTCAGCACGACGGCGTGATGATGGTGATGATGATGCTACCGAAGCAGGACTTCGCCTAAGCACCGCTACAATATGACCGAGGTGGATTATGGTGGAGGGGGGCACCGCACACGGCTAAAAGATCAAGGAAAGAGGGGGCCAGCACCCAAAGCCCTAAACCAATTTGGTTTGGGCCTAGGGGGCGCAACCCACACTTCCTTGCTGCCCTCTATTTCCACAAAAGCCCACGAAGGCCCATTGACCCTCTCGGTGAATTCCCGTAACTCTCCGGTACTCTGAAAAATACCCGAATCACTTGGAACCTTTCTGATGTCCGAATATAGTCGTACAATATATCGATCTTTATGTCTCGACCATTTCGAGACTCCTCGTCATGTCCCTGGTCTCATCCGGAACTCTGAACTACCTTCGGTACATCAAAACACAAAAACTCATAATACCGATCTTCACAGAACTTTAAGCATGCGGACCCTACGGGTTCGAGAACTATGTAGACATGACCGAGACACGTCTCTGATCAATAACGAATAGCAGAAACTAGATGCTCATATTGGCTCCCACATATTCTACAAAGATCTTTATCGGTCAAACCGCACAACAACATACGTTGTTCCCTTTGTCATCGGTATGTTACTTGCCCGAGATTCGATCGTCGGTATCTCAATACCTAGTTCAATCTCGTTACCTCTTTACTCGTCCCGAAATACATCATCCCGCAACTAACTCATTAGTTACAATGCTTGCAAGGATTATAGTGATGTGTATTACCGAGTGGGCCCAGAGATACCTCTTCACCAATCGGAGTGACAAATCCTAATCTCGAAATATGCCAACTCAACAAGTACCTTCGGAGACACCTATAGAGCACCTTTATAATCACCCAGTTACGTTGTGATGGTAGCACACAAAGTGTTCCTCCGGTAAACGGGAGTTGCATAATCTCATAGTCATAGGAACATGTATAAGCCATGAAGAAAGCAATAGCAACAAACTAAACAATCAAGTGCTAAGCTAACAGAATGGGTCAAGTCAATCACATCATTCTCCTAATGATGTGATCCCGTTAATCAAATGACAACTCATGTCCATGGTTAGGAAACATAACCATCTTTGATCAATGAGCTAGTCAAGTAGAGGCATACTAGTGACACTCTGTTTGTCTATGTATTTACACATGTATCATGTTTCCGGTTAATACAATCCTAGCATGAATAATAAACATTTATCATGATATAAGGAAATAAATAATAACTTTATTATTGCCTCTAGGGAATATTTCCTTCAGTCTCCCACTTGCACTATAGTCAATAATCTAGTTCACATCTTTATGTGATTGGTTCACATCTCCATGTGACTAATACCCAAAGGGTTTACTAGAGTTAATAATCTAGTTCACATCGCTATGTGATTAACACCCAAAGAGTGATCATGTTTTGCTTGTGAGAGAAGTTTAGCCTACGGGTCTGCAACATTCAGATCCGTATGTATTTCGCAAATTTTTATGTCTACAATGCTCTGCACGGAGCTACTCTAGCTAATAGCTCCCACTTTCAATATGTATCCAGACCGAGACTTAGAGTCATCTAGATCGATGTAAAAAGCTTGCATCGACGTAACTCTTTACGATGAACTCTTTTTATCACCTCCATAACCGAGAAATATTTCCTTAGTCCTCTAAGGATAATTTTGACCACTGTCCAGTGATCTACTCCTAGATCACTATTGTACTCCCTTGCCATAAAGATGCTAAGGTATACAATAGGACCGGTAAACAGCATAACATACTTTATAGAACCTATGACTGACGCATAGGGAATGACTTTTCATTCTCTTTCTATTTTCTGCTGTGGTCGGGTTTTGAGTCTTTACTCAACTTCACACCTTGCAACACAGGCAAGAACTCCTTCTTTTACTTTTCCATTTTGAACTGCTTCAAAATCTTGTCAAGGTATGTACTCATTGAAAATATATCAAGCGTCTTGATCTATCTCGATAGATCTTGATGCTCAATATGTAAGCAGCTTCATCAAGGTCTTTCTTTAAAAAACTCTTTCCAAACATTCCTTTATGCTTTCCACAAAATTCTACATTATTTCCTATCAACAATATGTTATTCACATATACTTATCAGAATGCTGTAGTGCTCCCACTCACTTGTAAATATAGGCTTCACCGTAAGTCTGTACAAAACCATATGCTTTGATTACTTTATCAAAGCATATATTCCAACTCCAAGATGCTTGCACCAGTCCATAGATGGATCGCTGGAGCTTGCTCACTTTGTTAGCACCTTTAGGATCGACAAAACCTTATGGTTGCATCATATACAACTCTTCTTTAAGAAATCCATGAAGGAATACAATTTTGACATCCATTTGCCAGATTTCATAAAATACGGCAACTGCTAATATGATTTGGAAAGACTTTTAAGCATCGATATGAGTGAGAAAATCTCATCGTAGTCAACACCTTGAACTTGTCGAAAACATTTTGCGACAATTCGAGCTTTGTAGATAGTAACACTACTATCAACGTCCGTCTTCCTCTTGAAGATCCATTTATTATTAATGACTCGCCGATCATCGGGCAAGTCAATCAAAGTCCATACTTTGTTCTCATACATGGATCCCTTCTCAGATTTCATGGCCTCAAGCCATTTCGCGGAATCTGGGCTCATCATCGCTTCCTCATAGTTCATAGTTTCGTCATGGTCAAGTAACATGACATCCAGAATAGGATTACCGTACCACTCTACAACATGGCAGATAGTGGTGTTTTCTGTAGCTCCTCCTGCTACTGTAGAGGTGGAGGACCATTACAAGGATGAGGTTGATCAAAATCGGAACTACGTGCAACCACCAGCACCACCACCACCAGGTCATCCTCATGCATATCATCGCAACGGTAGGGCTGCACCACCACCTGAGGTACGAGATCATGTCCATGTTCCTAAACTGAAATTGAATATTCCACCATTTGAGGGTAGATATGTTCCTGATATATATCTTACTTGGGAGTTAGAAACTGAACAACGTTTTACATGTTTACAATATCCTGAGGAGAGGCGTGTTCCTGCTGCTGTTTGTGCTTTCACTAGTTTTGCATGTGTTTGGTGGTCTGAACATTGTAGATTATATCCCATTCCAGCTACTTGGGCTGCTTTGAAAGTTGCTATGCGTACTCGTTGGGTTCCAACTTATTATCAACGTGAATTACTCCAAAAATTGCAGCACTTAAGACAAGGAAAAAATTCTGTAGAAGAATATTATCAGGAATTACAAATTGGCATGATTAGATGTGGTATTGTTGAGGAGAATGAAGCTATGCTTGCACATTTTATGGGTGGATTAAATAGAGAGATTCAGACCATTCTAGAGTATAAGGAGTATACTAATATCACTCGTTTATTCCATCTTGCATGTAAAGCTGAATGTGAAGTGCAGGATCGACAGGCATTGGTGCGAACTAACTTTTCTGCAGGTCAATCTTCATCATGGACATCACGTGCATCCTCTACTTCTGCTACACCAGCATCTCCATCATGTGCCACCTCCAGCCGTGATACAAGAAAGCAGGCACAACCACCACTATCTGCCAAGAGCACACCTGCCGGGCCTGCGCAGAGCTCTTCTTCTTCCATGGCATCAACAGGGCACACAAGTGATATTATTTGTCGTCGTTGTAAGGGAAGAGGACATTTTGTGAGAGAATGCAAATCTTAGCGTGTGATGATTGCTACTGAGGATGGTGGGTATGCGTCCGCTAGTGACTATGATGAGGAGACTTTGGCTCTTATTACACATGAAGAACACGACGGAGAGGATTCTGATCACGAGACACAATACATGGCTGCTGAAGATGCTGGCAGGTATGAATGTTTAGTTGCTCAACGTGTTTTGAGTGTGCAGGTTACACAAGCTGAGCAAAATCAGAGGCATAATTTGTTCCATACAAAGGGAGTTGTGAAGGAACATTCTGTTCGCGTCATCATAGATGGAGGGAGTTGCAACAACTTGGCTAGCATGGAGATGGTGGAGAAGCTATCTCTCACCACATGACCACATCCACATCCTTACTACATCCAATGGTTCAACAACATCGGCAAGGTTAAGGTAACATGTACTGTTCGTGTGCATTTTAGTATCTCTACATATGATGATTATGTTGATTGTGATGTGGTACCCATGCAAGCATGTTCCTTATTACTTGGTAGACCATGGCAATTTGATAAAAAATCTGTACACCATGGTAGAAATAATCAGCATACTCTTGTTCATAAGGATAGCCATATTACTTTGCTTCCTATGACTCCTGAATCCATTTTGAAAGATGATATTAATAGAGCTAATAAAGTAAAACAGGAGAAAAAAAATAGTGAAAATCAGATTGTGGCAAAAGTATTTGAGCAACAAATGAAACTTAATAATAAACCATCTAGTGTTGCTTCTGAAATTAAATTGAAAAGTGCATGTTTACTTGCCACAAAATCTGATATTGATGAGCTAGATTTCAGCAAATTTGTTTGCTATGCTTTTGTGTGCAAAGAGGCATTATTTTCATTCGAGGACGTGGCTTCCTCTTTGCCCCCTCCTGTCACTAACATTTTGCAGGAGTTCGCTGATGTCTTCCCACAAGATATGCCACCGGGATTACCACCTATTTGAGGGATTGAGCATCAAATTGACTTAATTCCCGGTGCATCGCTACCCAACCATGCACCATACCGTACCAATCCAGAGGAGATGAAGGAGATTATGCGTCAAGTACAAGAGCTGCTCGACAAAGGTTACATACGCGAATCTCTTAGTCCTTGTGTTGTTCCTATTATACTAGTGCCTAAAAAGGATGGTACATCGCGTAGGTGTGTTGATTGTAGAGGCATTAATAATATTAGTATTCGTTATCGTCATCCTATTCCTAGGCTAGATGATATGCTTGATGAATTGAGTGGCTCTACAATTTTCTCCAAAGTTGATTTGCGTAGTGGATACCATCAAATTCGTATGAAATTGGGAGAAGAATGGAAGACAACAATTAAAACTAAGTTTGGTTTATATGAGTGGTTAGTCAATAGAACATTGTCTACTATGCTTAGGGCTGTTTTGAAGAATAATAAGAAAATGTGGGAAGAATGCTTGACTCATAATGAATTTGCTTATAATCGTTCATTGCATTCTACTACTAAGATGTGCCCTTTTGAAATTGTGTATGGTTTCCTACCTCGTGCACCTATTGATTTGTTGCCTCTTCCATCTTCGGAGAAGGTTAATTTTGATGCTAAAGAACGTGTTGAATTGATTTTAAAAATGCATGAGTTAACTAAGGAAAACATTGAGCGTATGAATGCTAAATATAAAATTGTTGGAGATAAGGGTAAAAAACATGTTGTGTTTGCACCTGGAGATCTTGTTTGGTTACATTTGCGTAAGGATAGATTTCCTAATTTGCGCAAATCAAAGCTAATGCCACGTGCTGATGGTCCTTTTAAGGTGTTAGACAAAATAAATGATAATGCATATAAACTTGAGCTGCCTGCAGATTTTGGGGTTAGTCTCACTTTTAACATTGCAGATTTGAAGCCCTATTCGGGTGAGGAAGATGAGCTTTCGTCGAGGACGATTTCATTTCAAGAAGGGGATGATGATGAGGACATCAATCCCATTGTTACACCTACAACCCCTGGTGCTATACATAATGGACCAATTACTAGAGCATGGAAGAAAGATGAACCTTGGAGCAAGTTCAAGCATGGAGATGATGGCATGCGCAAGGGGATCAAGAACGGAGTTACAAGTGATGATTTCAGTACTTTGAAGCCACCATAAGGAGTGCATGAAGCCTTGGACGAAATATACAAGATGCCACTACATAAATATCGTCCAGCAGCTATTCTAGGCACTGCATCACCTTATTATTGGGCCAGGCCCATGTATTTTTGAAATACTAAAGTATATGCTATTTTTAGAGTTTGTATGTGTGGGGAAACAAGAGTTAGGGTTGGTTTCGGACCCCTCCTCCAAGGGCCACGAAATCCCCCCTCTTCCTCCATATATACAGCCCTTAGGGCATCGTTTAGACTTTAGGTTTTGTTTAGATAAAAGTTCGCCATAGCTGCAACTTCACGTACTTCGTTTGTGTTCAACGACTAGACAAAGGCGTCACAGAACCCCACCTTGATCAATAAAGCTTTCCTCTTATATTCGCAATATCCAGACTGCTATCTCAGTTTCTTGTTTGTTCTTCATTTGCCTACAGGAAACAGACCTTCGTTGTTAGGTTGATCGTGCTCTGGCGTGGTCAATAACCTCTCAGAGTTGGTTTAGCGATTGCTAAGGCGCGACGTCCTCGCATGTTCGTAGTCGGATCATCAAAGTTGACTTCTTACAAAATGATAGCCACCATCTTATCGAAAGACGGGACACCTTTGCCTCTATCATGCATCCAGGACGGCATAATAGGGCCATTCCGCTTCACCTTGTTCAGCAACTGGAATGTCTGTCGCCTCTTTCTTTACCATCTGTAATAGTACAAGTATAGAACCCTGGCACATCATTCTTTATTTGGTGCTTCTGTAATTCTTAAACATATGTACCTGTCAATCAAATAATGCATTGGTTGTTTGAACCTGATGGATATGAATAAAGCTATAGCCTACTTTCAAGTTTAAATTAGGTACAATTTTAAATAGCAGCAATTAAATTAGGGCGAAATTACGTTGTGCAGGTCATTACGGCACACACATTTGGTAAAGCACAAACGTTTGTGATATACACCATAATCCGAGACGGTTCATAGAGAGGAAACGTGTGCAAGCATGTACATAGTTGCCATTCGCAAAGCATGTGTGATGTCAGGCACTATCACATACGGTGCCGGAAAACTAAATGTGTGTGATTGTCTACCTATCGTACACAGTTTATAATCATGAATTGTTTGTGATGTGCCAGGCATCGTAAATCTCCCATGCCTGGAGTCTGCCTAGAATCTGCCTGGAAGGCTCCCGTGCCTAGAATCTGCCTGGTTTTAGGCAGAACCACAAAACTTCGACTGCGATGGAAATGTGAGCACAAACGAGTAGCAAGGATGAAGCATTTGGGATATTCGAGATATCGGAAACGGTTATACAGGGACGACTGTATGCATCAAGGCTCCCTATCCCCGACAGTTTCTGGGTCGTGTGGGAAGGACCCCCCTATCGCCCACACTCACTTGGAGACGGTTCCATATGCCGTCGCGGAAAGGGGTTAAAAACCGTTTGTTTAGGACCGACGCGCACAAGTGATTGTTTCATAACATTTGCATTGAAGTGATCTTGTTTCCTAATGTAGTTTTCAAACTCATAAAGGCATTGACTAGGGTGCATATTGTGAGGATTATCACTATCATTAAACTTCATAAGAGAATTTCCCTCTACTACCTTAGGTAGTGGTGGTGTATTAAGCCTATGTATTTCTTCAATAGGAGGTAAATTTTTAACATCCTCAACTTTAATACCTTTTTTCCTTCATGGATTTCTTTGCCTCTTGCATATCTTCGGGACTGAGATATAATATACCCCTCTTCTTCAGAGTGGGTTTAGGCGGTGGTTCAGGAATAGTCCAATCATTATAATTTTTCAATATGTTATTCAATATTTCTTCAGCTTGTCCAACAGTTCGTTCCCTGAAAACACAACCAACACAACTACCTAGGAAGTCCCTAGAAGCATCAGTTAGTCCACTATAGAAGATATCAAGTATTTCATTTTTCTTAAGAGGATGATCAGGAAAAGCATTAAGTAACTGGCAAAGCCTCCCCCAAGCTTGTGGGAGACTCTCTTCTTTAGTTTGCACAAAGTTTAATATTTCCTGTAAGGCAACTTGTTTCATATGAGCAGGAGAATATTTTTCAGAGAAGTAATAAATCATATCCTGGGGACTACGCACACAACGAGGAGCAAGAGTATTGTACCAAGATTTAGCATCACCCTTTAATGAGAAAGGAAATAAGTTGAGAATAAATTAATAGCGAGTTTTCTCATCATGAGTAAAAAGGGTAGCTATGTCATTCAACTTAGTAAGATGTGCCACAACAGTTTTAGTTTCATAACCATGGAAAGGATCATATTCAACCAAAGTAATTAACTCTGGGTCAATAGAGAATTCATAATCCTTATCATCAATAAAGATAGGTGAAGTAGCAAACTTAGGATCACATTTCATTCTAGCATTCAAAGATTTTCTTTATACTTGTGTAATAATTTCTCTAGATCATCTCTATCATTACAAGCAAGAATATATCTAGTTGCTTCGTTACTCATAACATAACCTTCTGGTACCTTAGGCAATTCATATCTAGGAAGGCTAGTTCTAGCAGGTGTTTCAGGACATTCAGTTTCAAGCTCATCATCAGATTCAACAACATCATGTTGTATAACTCTAGAAATTTGTTTATAATAGAAGGTACTAGCATCATCATAAGCATCATTCATAGTAGAAGTAGCATCATCAGTAACTTGCGACATATCAAAATTAATAGCATGTGGTGTTGTTGCAAGTTTACTTATAACAGAAGGTGAATCTAAAGCAGAATTGGATGGCAGTTCCTTACCTCCCCTCCTCTTTGAGGGAAATATCTTAGTCTTAGCATCCTTCAGATTCTTCATAGTGATAATATGAATAATCCCAAGTGACTCAACAAATATAGCTATGCTCCCCGGCAACGGCACCAGAAAAAGGTCTTGATAACCCACAAGTATAGGGGATTGCAACAGTTTTCGAGGGTAGAGTATTCAACCCAAATTTATAGATTTGACACAAGGGGAGCCAAAGAATATTTGAAGGTATTAGCAGCTGAGTAGTCAGTTCAACCATATGTGGGGATTAATTATCTGTAGCAAAGTGATCAGTAGCAAAGTAGTTCGATATTTTTGATAATAGTGATAGCAGCAACGGTAACAGTAACAGTGATTGCAGTAGTTTGTAGCAAGTGTAATAGTGATGATAGCAATAGTAACGCAGCAAGATCAATAAGGATAAATTCATAGGCATTAGATCGGTGACTTGTTGGATGATAATCATCATGAGACAGTTATAACCTAGGGCGATACGGCACTAGCTCCAGTTCATCGATATAATGTAGGCATGTATTTCGTAAATAGTCATGCGTGCTTTATTAAAAGCACTTGCATGACATCTTTTGTCCTACCCTCCCGTGGCAGCGGGGTCCATATTGGAAACTAAGTGATATTAAGGCCTCCTTTTAATAGAGAACCGGAGCAAAGCATTAACACATAGTGAATACATGAACTCCTCAAACTACGGTCATCACCGGGAGTGGGCCCGGTTGTTGTCACTCCGGTGTTGCCGGATCATAACACATAGTAGGTGACCATAACTTGCAAGATCGGATCTAGAACATGGATATAATGATGAATTCATAAACGGTTTAGATCTGAAATCATGGCACCCGGGCCCAAAGTGACAAGCATTAAGCATAGCAAAGTCATAGCAACATCAATCTGAGAACATAGTGGATACTGGGGATCAAGCCCTAACAAAACTAACTCAATTACATGATGAATCTCATCCAACTCCTCACCAACCAGCGAGCCTTCAAAGGAATTACTCACTCCCGATGGGGAGCATCATGGAATTGGCGATGGAGAAGGGTTGGTGATGACGAAGAACGAAGATCCCCCTCTGCGAAGCCCCAAACGTACTCCAGATCTGCCCTCCCGAGGAAGAACAGGGCTTGGCGGCGGCTCCGTCTCGTGCATCACGATAATTCTTTCCCTCTGATTTTTATGGAAATATGTGAATTTATAGTATCAGGGGGTCGTCATCGGGGCCACCAGGTGGGTCCAACCCACCTGGGCGTGCCCTGGTGGTTGTGCCCACCCAGGGGCCCCTCTCTGGTGGGTCTTGGCTCCGGAAATTCTTATTATTGATATAAAAAATCCTCAAAAAGTTTCGTTCCATTCCGTGAACTTCTATTTCTGCACAAAAACAACACCATGGTGGTTTTGCTGAAAACAGCGTCAGTCCGGGGTTAGTTTCATTCAAATCATGCAAATTAGAGTCCAAAACAAGAGGAAAAGCGTGAGAAAAAGTAGATACATTGGAGACGTATCAACTCCCCAAGCTTAAAACTTTGTTTGTCCTCAAGCAATTCAGTTGATAAACTGAAAGTGAGAAAGAAAAACTTGATATCTTATTATCTCAAATGCGCTAGCCTTCATGTGTCCCATCAACTCATCGAACAAGGAGAAGCTTGCTTACTACGTCTCTCCCTCGCCCACACGTGCGGTGGCTCGCAGGACGAGGAGAGGGTTTTGACTATAGCACCATCTCCGTCTCCCTCTCGCTTGCCCTCGCCCTCGTGGTGGACGTGCAACAGTTCATTCGGTGTCAGATTGCCAGAAGCATATTGTACTGTAGTATCATCATTGTTGGACCTTCCGAAGAGGCGAAGAGCCAAGTGTAAGGTTCACATGAGTATGAACTGTTGAACCTCCCGAAGAGGCAAAGAGCCAAGCGCAAGGTTTCATAGGAGTTGTCGTCCTAGTAGGAGTATGCTACAACTATAGCGAACGATGCTACTATATGATGCTGCCACGTCACCTATATACAAAGTTGTTGCACCTTTTTTTCTCAAAGAGCATGTTGGAGCCCGTGCAACAACCACACAAGTTGCACGTACACATAACACATTTACTAGTAATAAATTCTAAAGGACAAATGCCAGTATGCCACACAAGTTCATCTCCAATTCATGTGATAAATGATAGAGGCGAGGGTTCCGATCTTTCGATGAGATGATAACTATCGATTTGGTGGAGACGACTTTGACGATCTGACTACAAACGTGCATGACGTTGCGCCTTAGCAATCACTAAACCAATCTCCTGAGGTTACTAACGATGCCGGAAGCACGGTCAGCCTAACCACGAAGGTCTATTCCTGCAAGACATCGAAGAACGAGCAAGAATATAATAAAGCAATCTGAATATTGCGAATATATATGAAGTATTGGTAATGGTGGGGATCCGTAAGCGGTCTTGGTCTGGTCGTTGGACACAAACGAAGTACACGAAGTTGCAATGGCTAACTTTTAACTAAACAAACCCCAAGGAAAAACTACTAGATGGATATACTTATATAGGAGCAAGGGGTGGCGGCCAAGGAGGTGGGAGGACGTCCCAAGGCAGCCAAAAACTAACCCTAGGTCGTACAAGGCTCATGGGTCCAAGTGGAGGTGATGCAACACCTTTGGGCTTGTAGTTTGACTTGGATTCTGCTGCAACATCATATTGTTTCATCCATAACTCAACGCTTAGGATGAATTTGAAGATGAATCCAGTTGTGCTGGAAAGAGCACAAAATCTGCTTTCAAACAAAATAGAATCACCCAATTCGGAGTCCGTATGAAAAAGTTGTTGGCGTTTTGAGTTAGGTATGTCTGTGAAGTCTGGATCTGAATCCAAAACGTGAAAGACTTGGACTCTATCTTCTCTTGGCCCAAAAGTGACGTGAGAGGACTTATTGAACAACACCTAAACTTCTCGTTTTCCCTTATCTTCATATGTGGATTGTACAAATGTCCCATACACCTGCAATTAGACATGGCTCAAAAGTCTCTGAAGTATTTTTGTCCTGAATGACATAAATAAATTATTGCATAGTTTGCACTAGAAATCACCTCACAAATATACATGTATGCAATATTTTTGGTCGTACCCAAGGTAGTCATGTCCTCATCATCCTCCCCTTCTTGAAAATAAAGCCGTCCTCGGCGTTGCTTAATCTGAATGTGGCTAACAAAAGAGACAAGGTGTACATGTTGTATATGTATATGTCATCCATTTTTACTTCCCTTGATTTTTGCACATATGACACATGTATACATGAGTAACTTTCATAGTTCATAAAATCGAAAGCCAAAAAATTATCACAAGAAGTAGAAGGCATGAAAATATTGCAACTCAGTTTGCACATATAAGTGAAGCTCTTATTCATTTCAAAAGATTGACAATGTTCATCATTAAACCATCCCAACATTGGTGAATAAACCTTAGTTGCATCAAATTTACATGCTACAACATGCTTAAATAAGAAAACATGCAATAAGTCATTGTACACAGAATCATCACCAAGATTAGAGGTCATATCAAAATGATTAAACATTGGTTCTTTTGCATCAACAGTTAATTCAATGGGTGCACTCAATATTGTTGGTATTTTGGTTGTCTGGTCACATTACGCATTCATGACAGTAACAAGATTCTCTAAAATAGGTGGTGTTCTCAAATCAACAGGTAACTCAACACATGATGCATTCAAGTTAACTAGGCATGCATCATTCTTATGTAAAGTTATATCATGAATACCTTTACTGTTACCTTGTCGCAAAGACGTAGCTGATGTAGGTACGGACGTTGACATTGTACCATACTCTTGAGATGATGTCGCGCTCGCAATCCGAGGTGGGGCTGCTCTAGTAGGTGCAACAGTGGAGGAACCAACCGGCGGTGGTGAGCATGAACTGGAATAGTAGTCGTTGTAGTCACCCAATGCATCCTCCTGTATCTGTCTCTCAAAGGTACAGGCGCGAACATACATACCAGTAATGCAATGAGGAATATACTGAAATCTTACACGGATATCATGGTTCAAACCACCAAAAAATCTATTCATTGCATCATCCTCATATTCTTCTATGTCACAATGATGCATATAAGATTTGAACTCTTGGTAGTAAGCATGAACAGTGTTACTACCTTGTTTTAATTGTTCCAATTTACGAAGCAATTCACAACGATAGTAAGGAGGAAAAAATTATTGTCTCATTACAGCTTTCAGAACTTTCCAAGTTGTGGGTTGGTTATCAATGTTTTTCTTACAATGTACACTCCACCAAAAAGAAGCAAAACCAGTAAATGCTCTAGTGGTAGCTCGTACTCTCTCAAGTTCAGAAAAATCATGGTGACTAAAACTTGTTCTACTTCAAGCTCCCAAGCTAGATAAATAGCAGGATTAAATCTACCCTCAAATGATGGTAAAGAGATAACCTGACCATATTCTTGTGTGTGTTGTCCCACCTCTCGTGATGGTGAAGATGTATCCGTCGTCCAAGAACTTCTATCTTCGGACCCTGTCATGATTAGTAGAAACAAGACACAAAATTCAAGAATAATGTTCCTATGAACTACTAGGGTGTGGTGGTAAAGCGCTCATAGCAAAGCTAATATCAATATCTTACAAGTTCTTACCAAGCAGCAGGTGGTGACAGGCAACCAGCGGTGTCAAATAACTCTAAAGATTGATTAAAGCGATTGCTAGGGGAACGTATGTATACACGGTGTAGAAATATGTGGGTCTTGGAAGGCTTAAATATATGGTAGCAAAAGATTAGCAATAATCAATTCAGAGATGCAATGTTGCATAAACGCTCAACGACGTTACTGTGCTGGTCCTAGGCTAGACCGGACTAGAGACGCGAGCCTAGAACACTAATGAGGTCACGTCGTAGCACAACTAGCATCAATAAAGGATATGAAGTAGCTCTGGACAACAAAATATAAGTGAAGATTGCAATAGCCGTAAAGATAATGATGTGAAACAACAGCCAAGCAGGATATATCAACAACTTTCTCTCCAACTTTCCTCTAGAAAAGTTTGCGCCAATTTTTTGATAATTTTTTTCAAGAATGGTATTGACTCAAGCTTTCAGACGCAAGAATCACTCAATTCCGAGTTGATATGAGGAGTCAAAAAATTCTAAAACAGGAATAAGTTGTGTTCGCGAACTTTAGAGGGTAGAAAGACCTATTTAGAAGCCGATTTTGAGGTGCCAATATTGAACTAGCTTCTACAACTATTTAGATGCATCTCATCGCTAGCTTTCATTTGAGTACTCGTGAAGCGAAAATGGACTCCGTATGAGGAAGTTATGTCTGTTTTACTGAACAGTGCACCAAACATATTCCAATCCGAATTCAACTACGAGATTGAGTCTAGATATATCCGAATTTTGTTTTTTCTTCTTTTTTTTCCTGACACTTTTTTTATTTTTCTTTCTCTCTTTTTTTTCTCTGACTTTTTTTTACTTTTTTCTCTCTTTTTTTCTCTGTCTTTTTTTCTCTCTCCCTCTTTCCAAAACAAACTAGATAAGATGCAGATTGGATCAATCGAAGATGTGAACGATCTCAACTATGGTTATGACAATGAACGGTGGTAGCACAAGGTGCAAATTAATGGATGGGTGGTGGACAGCGGAAGGGATACCGATGCAGCGGCGGCGTGACTAATGTGAACAGAACTCGAAACTCTAAACGAACTAGACACTAAGACTAGCAACTCGACACGACGATGCAACCGATAATTAAACTATGCAAGCAATGAAAAGAAAATTGCAAAGGCTCAGACTGGCTTGGACAAAGAATGAATAGATCTAACTTTTTCGTGGCTTTTTGTTGGACAATAGGTAAGAAAATAAATCTAATCTAGGAAAAACTGGAAATTCTCACCGAGCAACCTGAAAACTGATACCACTTGATAGAGGCGAGGGTCCCAATATTTCGATGAGATGATAACTACCAATTTGGTGGAGACGACTTTGACGATCCGACTACAAATGTGCATGACATTGCGCCTTAGCAATCGCTAAACCAATCTCCTGAGGTTACTGACGATGCCGGAAGCACGGTCAGCCTGGCCATGAAGGTCTATTACTGCAAGCAATCAAAGAACAAGCAAGAATATGATAAAGCATCTAAATATTGTGAATATATATGAAGTATTGATAATGGTGGGGATCCCAAAGCGGTCTTGGTCTGGTCGTTGGACACAAATGAAGTACACGAAGTTGCAATGGCTAACTTTTAACTAAACAAATCCCAAGGAAAAAACTACTAGATGGATCTACTTATATAGGAGCAAGGGGTGGCAGCCAAGGAGGTGGGAGGACGTCCCAAGGCAGCCAAAAACTAACCCTAGGTCGTACAAGGCTCATGGGCCCAAGTGGAGGTGATGCAACACCTTTGGGCTTGTAGTTTGACTCGGATTCTGCTGCAACGTCAAATTGTTTCATCCATAACTCAACGCTCCGGATGAATTTGAAGATGAATCTAGTTGTGCTGGAAAGAGCACAAAATCTACTTTCAAACAAAATAGAATCACCCAATTCGGAGTCCGTATGAAAAAGTTGTTGGCGTTTTGAGTTAGGTATGTCTGTGAAGTCCGAATCTGAATCCATAACATGAAGGACTTGGACTCTATCTTCTCTTGGCCCAAAAGTGACGTGAGAGGACTTATTGAACAGCACCTAAACTTCTCGTTTTCCCTTATCTTCATATGTGGATTGTAAAAATGTCCCTTACACCTGCAATTAGACATGGCACAAAAGTCTCTGAAGTATTTTTGTCCTGAAAGACATAAATAAATTATTGCATAGTTTGCATTAGAAATCACCTCACAAATATACATGTATGCAATATTTTTGGTCGTATCCAAGGTAGTCATGTCCTCATCAATAAATTTGTGCACGACTAGTCTATATATATTAACAGCGCTACCATTCACAATTTACCATACCCCACTTACACGTTATATATGGGCTACATGTCCTCCTCTAGGTTCCAGTCCCAGGTGTTCTTCATGGATGGCACGATCCATAGCGGTGGGCAACGGGAATCATTGTCGCAGCTTTCTAGTCCGGTTCCACATGATGGAGACTCATCCAAGCTGAGGCGGCATAAACAAGGGATAGAGTGCCCCAGCATGTCGTTCATCCGGCGGTGTGCACCGAAGACACAACCATGCTTCATGAACGGCAGGCCCTCGATGTCGTGCATGAAAGGTGGCATCTACTTCACAATGGGGTAGCTGTTCCCAATGAAAAGCGAGTACTCTCCAAGAGTGTTCCTCGGCACCCACGTAGCATCATGGGGGTCGAACTCGGGGCCGTTCATCTGGTACACACGGCATCTCAGATCTGGACACATGGTGAAGTACACAATTAAGGTTCATGCATAATAATGTTGTACTCAAATATGGCGGTCAGTAACACTGTGCAGCAAATAGTACTACTCCGGTATAGAGGAAGTAAAATAACCGGCTTATTATATATAGCCACTCTTGGCTACATGGATGAGATAGTAAGACATGGAAAAACAAAAATGGTGGCAGCTAGTGGGTTCAAGTCTTCAAGGGCCTAGCTTAGCTATACGCGTCCTCCAAGGTAAAAAGTACTCCTACTAGTACTAGTAAGTAGTACAACAACGAAAGAGAAGGCGAGAGGGTTAAAAAATATAATACTAAATGGAATACCTGGGTAGATGGTGACGGTCCGATCGTGGTAGATTGTGTGACCATGTTGCACATCAGTGGTACCATGGGTAATGACTGCTAAGATAGTTGATCCCAATATGCCAAAGTCAGCTACAAGGTTCCAGGTTAGACCGAATCGCGGATGCAAATGCACATCCAAGATCAGTGATCTTATTGTGATCGGGGGATGACTGGTCCCTGCAAAATAATGGAGTACCGTTAGGGATGCAAACGATGGTTTGTGCATTCTATTTGTAATCTCCCGTACCGTAGGATGGCAACCAGATGAAACAAGTCCCCTGTCTTGTCACCGCGAAGATGTGTCCTAGATGGCGCACGACGTCTTTGAACATGCAGGGGTACAAATCTGCCACGACCAACATGCGCCAGCCTCTGCCGTTACTGCGTCTTGCATTGATGTCAATCCTTATGTCGAACACCACAATGAGATAGTAATCGTCATAGCCGTGTCGCTTTGTCGACGGGTCCGCAATTGCTATCTTCTTCAATCTCATGTAGGCATCATCATACATATTCAAGCCCAGTCAGTCCGGAAAGCCGATCCCAATGGTGGAGAAGGGGTCTACGGGAACGCCCGCACTGCTGTGGATGTTGTGCAAAATGATGGTGGTATCCGGCCAGAGGTATGCAAGCCAAACTTCATTGGCACCGACCCTGACCTATATATAAGACGGTGGGCAGCGGAGAAATTACGTGATGGAAATGGAATAACTAAGTACTACATGATCAAACTCCATGACTGACCTGCTCATCGGACAAAATCCGACTACCTCTCAACATCGGCAACTCTAGCGGAGTCAACGTGCAACCATGGCCAGGGAGCGGTGGAATGTTCGAAGGATTATCCCATAGAAGAACCTTCTCCTCGAGGACGCATGGAAGACCAACAAGCATGGCCTTTTCCCTAGACTGTTTAAGCACCGTCTTGAAAATTTTGGTGCAGGAAGCACCGAGTCTTACACTAGTGAGGACGTCAGAGCGGCGTGCGATTTCTCTCAGAGGATCATCGTCCAAGGTCTCCCAGCCCCTACGAGGAGGAGAACCGCCTGGCGAATCCATGGGAGCAGCAATGAACTACCTTCTCTGGGGGGAGGGGAACTAGCGAGTGCTACGTCTTGATCTTGCGTTGGTTTTCCCCGAAGAGGAAGGGATGATGCAGCAGAGTAGCGTAAGTATTTCCCTTAGTTTTTGAGAACCAAGGTATCAATCCAGTAGGAGGCCATGCTCAAGTCCCTCGTACCAGCACAAAGTGATAGCTACTCTCAACCAACACGATTAGGGGTTGTCAATCCCTTCATGGTCACTTACGAGAGTGAGATCTGATAGATACAATATTTTTGCTATTTTTGGTATAAAGATGCAAAATAAAAAGTAAAAGCAAAGTAAAAAGCAAAGCAAGATTAAAGTGATGGAGATTGATATGATGAGAATAGACCCGGGGGCCATAGGTTTCACTAGTGGCTTCTCTCGAGAGCATAATTATTCTACGGTGGGTGAACAAATTACTATTGAGCAATTGACAGAATTGAGCATAGTTATGAGAATATCTAGGCATGATCATGTATATAGGCATCACGTCCGTGACAACTAGATCGAAACGATTCTGCATCTACTACTATTACTCCACTCATTGACTGCTATCCAGCATGCATCTAGAGTATTAAGTTAAAAACAGAGTAATGCCTTAAGCAAGATGACATGATGTAGAGAGATAAATTCATGCAATATGAAATAAACCCCATCTTGTTATCCTCGATGGCAACGATACAATACGTGCCTTGCTGCCCCTTCTGTCACTGGGTAAGGACGCCGCAAGATCGAACCCAAAGCTAAGCACTTCTCCCATGGCAAGAACTGCCAATCTAGTTGGCGAAACCAAACGGATAATTCGAAGAGACTTGCAAAGATAACCAATCATACATAAAAGAATTCAGAGAAGATTCAAATATTATTCATAGATAGACTTGATCATAAACCCACAATTCATCGGTCTCAACAAACACACCGCAAAAAGAAGATTACATCGAATAGATTTCCACAAGAGAGGGGGAGAACTTTGTATTGAGATTCAAAGAGAGAGAAGAAGCCATCTAGCTACTAACTATGGACCCGAAGGTCTGAGGTAAACTACTCAGACTTCACCGGAGGGGCTAGGATGATGTAGAAGCCCTCCGTGATGACGGCCCTCTTCCGGCGGAGCTCCGGAACAGGCCCCAAGATGGGATCTCGTGGATACAGAAAGTTGCGGTGGTGGAATTAGGTTTTTGGCTCCTCTTCTGATCGTTTGGGGGTACGTGTGTATATATAGGAGGAAGAAGTACGCTGGAGGAGCAACGAGGGGCCCACGAGGCAGGGGGCGCGCCCTAGGGGGGGGCCACCCTCGTGACCGCCTCTTTTGTTTCTTGGAGCAGGGTCCAAGTCTCCTGGATCACGTTCGGTGAGAAAATCACGTTCCCGAAGATTTTATTCCGTTTGGACTCCGTTTGATATTCCGTTTATTCGAAACACTAAAATAGGCAAAAAAACAGCAATTCTGGGCTGGGCCTCCGGTTAATAGGTTAGTCCCAAAAATAATATAAAAGTGGAAAATAAAGCCCAATATAGTCCAAAACAGTAGATAATATAGCATGGAGCAATCAAAAATTATAGATACGTTGGAGACGTATCAGGCATCCCCAAGCTTAATTCCTGCTCGTCCTCGAGTAGGTAAATGATAAAAAGAGAATTTTTGATGCGGAGTGCTACTTGGCATAATTTCAATGCAAATCTTCTTAATTGTGGTATGAATATTCAGATTAGAAAGAGTCAAGACAAAAGTTTATATTGACATAAAAATAATAATACTTCAAGCATACTAATAAAGAAATTATGTCTTCTTAAAATAACATGGCCAAAGAAAGTTATCCCTACAAAATCATATAGTCTGGCTATGCTCCATCTTCACCACACAAAGTATTTAAATCATGCACAACCCCGATGACAAGCCAAGAAAATGTTTCATACTCTAACTTTTTCAAAACTTTTTCGATCTTCACGCAATACATGAGCGTGAGCCATGGATATAGCACTATAGGTGGAATAGAATGGTGGTTGTGGAGAAGACAAAAAGGAGGGGAAGATAGTCTCACATCAACTAGGCGTATCAACGGGCTATGGAGATGCCCATCAATAGATATCAATGTGAGTGAGTAGGGATTGCCATGCAACGGATGCACTAGAGCTATAAATGTATGAAAGCTCAACAAAAGAAACTAAGTGGGTGTGCATCCAACTTGCTTGCTCACGAAGACCTAGGGCAATTTTGAGGAAGCCCTTCATTGTAATATACAAGCCAAGTTCTATAATGTAAAATTCCCACTAGTATATGGAAGTGACAACATATGAGACTCTCTATATGAAGAACATGGTGCTACTTTGAAGCACAATATATGAGACTCGCTATATCATGGTGCTACTTTGAAGCACAAGTGTGGTAAAAGGATAGTAGCATTGCCCCTTTTTTGGGCCTTCTTTTTTTCTTTGGCCTTTCTCTTTTTTTTATTGGGACAATGCTCTATTGAATGATGATCATCACACTTTTATTTATTTACAACTCAATGATAACAACTTGATTCTAAAACAAAGTGTGACTCTATATGGATGCCTCCGGCGGTGTACCGGGATATGCAATGAATCAAGAGTGACAAGTATGAAGAAATTATGAATGGTGGCTTTGCCACAAATACTATGTCAACTACATGATCATGCTAAGCAATATGACAATTATGAATGTGTCATGATGAACTAGATGGTGGAAAGTTGCATGGCAATATATCTCGGAATGGCTATGGAAATGCCATAATAGGTAGGTATGGTGGCTGTTTTGAGGAAGGTATATGGTAGGTGTATGATACCGGCGAAAGGTGCGCGGTATTAGAGAGGCTAGCAAAGGTGGAAGGGTGAGAGTGCGTATAATCCATGGACTCAACATTAGTCATAAAGAACTCATATACTTATTGCAAAAATCTAGAAGTTATCAAAGAAAAGTATTACACACATGCTCCTAGGGGGATATATTGGTAGCAAAAGACCATCGCTCGTCCCCGACCGCCACTCATAAGGAAGACAATCAATAAATAAATCATGCTCCGACTTCGTCACATAACGGTTCACCATACGTGCATGCTACGGGAATCACAAACTTTAACACAAGTATTCTTTAAATTCACAACTACTCAACTAGCATGACTTTAATATTATCACCTCCATATCTCAAAGCAATTATCATGCTTCAATCTTTTCTTAGTATTCAACACACTCAAAAGAAAGTTTCACAAATCTTGAATACCAAGCATATTATTATTAAGCAAATTACCATGCTATTAAGAGACTCTCAAAATAATTTAAGTGAAGCATGAGAGATCAATAGTTTCTTTAAAAAAAAATCCACCACCGTGCTCTAAAAGATCTAAGTGAAGCACATAGAGCAAAATTATAACGCTCAAAAGATATAAGTGAAGCACATAGAGCAAAATTATCTAGCTCAAAAGATATAAGTGAAGCACATAGAGCAAAACTACTTAGCTCAAAAGATATAAGTGAAGCACATAGAGTATTCTATCAAATTTTGATTCATGTATGGCTCTCTCAAAAGGTGTGTACAGCAAGGATGATTGTGGCATACTAAGACACAAATACACAAATAATACAAGACGCTCCAAGCAAAACACATATCATGTTGGTGAATAAAAATATAGCTCCAAGTAAATTACCGATGGAAGTGGACAAAAGAGGGGATGCCTTCCGGGGCATCCCCAAGCTTTGACTTTTTGGTGTCCTTGTATTATCTTGGGGGTTCCATGGGCATCCCCAAGCTTAGTCTCGTGCCACTCCTTGTTCCATGATCCATCAAAAGAATTCACCCAAAACTTGAAAACTTCACAACACAAAACTCAAAATAGAAAACTCGTGAGCTCCATTAGCGAAAGAAAACAAAAGACCACTTCAAGGTACTGTAATGAACTCATTCTTTATTTATATTGGTGTTAAACCTACTGTATTCCAACTTCTCTATGGATTATAAACTATTTTACTAGCCATAGATTCATCAAAATAAGCAAACAACACACGAAAAACAGAATCTGTCAAAAACAGAACAGTCTGTAGTAATCTGTGGCTAGAGCAAGATATGGAATCCCAAAAATTCTAAAATAAATTGCTGGACGTGAGGAATTTATCTGTTAATCATCTGCAAAAATAATTAACTAAATATCACTCTTCAAGTAAAAATGACAGCAGTTCTCGTGAGCGCTAAAGTTTCTGTTTTTTACAGCAAGTTCAACAAGACTTTCCCCAAGTCTTCCCAACGGTTCTACTTGGCACAAAAACTAATTAAACACAAAAAACACAACCAAAACAGAGGCTAAATAATTTATTTATTACTAATCAGGAGAAAAAAGCAAGGAATAAAAATAAAATTGGGTTTCCTCCCAACAACCGCTATCGTTTAACGCCCCTAGCTAGGCATAAAAGCGAGGATAGATCTAGGCATTGCCATCTTTGGTAGGCAATTCTTCGATGAGGCATCTGTTTCCCTTAGGAATTTCTTTATTTCTAGTGGTTATTAAACTTTTAGGCACAAGATCAAAAAATTCATGTGTAGCAATTGGTTCCTTGATGATATCAAAAAGATTGGGATGAATACTTATAGATTTAAGATCCGCAGTTTCCTTAGATGATTCACCCTTATTTTTAGGAACATACATAAGCTTGGCAATTTTAGTAGGAGGACTTGGAGTATTCTTTACGGAAGAAAAAGTGGTTCCCAAGTTTGTAATGATACCCTCAAGTTTATCAATTCTAGTAGAATCTAAGTTCATTTTCTCATTAACTATGGGTTCTTTTTCCTTAATATTTTTCAAAGTCATTCCTACCTTAGATCCATATTGAGTAATTTGATTGTGGATCTTTTTATCTAGATTTTCAATTTCTTCAATAGTAGCTACTTTATTTTCAATAATTTCAAGTCTTTGCATAACATGCTCCAAAGTTAACATGGTTCCATTAACCAAAAGAGGTGGTGAGCCAAATAAATTTAGCATATCATTATAAGAATCAAAAGTATGGCTACCCAAGAAGTTCCCTCCGGTAATGGTATCGAGGATATATCTATACCAAGGATTAACACCTACATAAAAATTGCGGAGAAGAACTGAGGTAGATTGCTTCCTGGTAGATCTATTTTGAGCATTGCAAATTCTATACCAAGCATCTTTTAGATTTTCTCCCTCCCTTTGTTTCAAATTTAGAACTTCACTCTCGGGAGACAACAGAGAAGATATGAGACTAGCCATGGAGAAAAGCAAACAAACTAACACACAAACAAACAAGAGGCAAATAGAGAGGGAGGATAGAGAGAGAGGGCGAATAAAACGGCAAGGGTGAATAGGGGGGAGAGGAAAACAAGAGGCAAATGGCAAATAATGTAATGCGAGAGATAGGGATTGTGATGGGTACTTGGTATGTTGACTTTTTGCGTAGACTCCCCGGCAACGGCGCCAGAAATGGCTCATTGTCGGGAGTCAAATCTTGACTTGCGCGAACCTCCCCGGCAACGGCACCAGAAATCCTTCTTGCTACGTCTTGAGCTTGCGTTGGTTTTCCCCGAAGAGGAAGGGATGATACAGCAGAGTAGCGTAAGTATTTCCCTCAGTTTTTGAGAACCAAGGTATCAATCCTGTAGGAGGCCACGCTCAAGTCCCTCGTACCTGCACAAAGCGATAGCTACTCGCAACCAACACGATTAGGGGTTGTCAATCCCTTCACGGTCACTTACGAGAGTGAGATCTGATAGCTATAATATTTTTGGTATTTTTGGTATAAAGATGCAAAGTAAAAAGTAAAAGCAAAGTAAAAAAGCAAATCAAGATTAAAGTGATGGAGATTGATAAGATGAGAATAGACCCGGGGGCCATAGGTTTCACTAGTGGCTTCTCTCGAGAGCATAATTATTCTACGGTGGGTGAACAAATTACTATTGAGCAATTGACAGAATTGAGCATAGTTATGAGAATATCTAGGCATTATCATGTATATAGGCATCACGTCCGTGACAAGTAGATCGAAACGATTCTGCATCTACTACTATTACTCCACTCATCGACTGCTATCCACCATGCATCTAGAGTATTAAGTTAAAAACAGAGTAATGCCTTAAGCAAGATGACATGATGTAGAGAGATAAATTCATGCAATATGAAATAAACCCCATCTCGTTATCCTCGATGGCAATGATACAATACGTGCCTTGCTGCCCCTTCTGTCACTGGGTAAGGACACCGCAAGATCGAACCCAAAGCTAAGCACTTCTCCCATGGCAAGAACTACCAATCTAGTTGGCCAAACCAAACGGATAATTCGAAGAGACTTGCAAAGATAACCAATCATACATAAAAGAATTTAGAGAAGATTCAGATATTATTCATAGATAGACTTGATCATAACCCACAATTCATCGGTCTCAACAAACACACCGCAAAAAAAAGATTACATCGAATAGATCTCCACAAGAGAGGGGGAGAACTTTGTATTGAGATTCAAAGAGAGAGAAGACGCCATCTAGCTACTAACTATGGACCCGAAGGTTTGAGGTAAACTACTCACACTTCACCGGAGGGGCTAGGATGATGTAGAAGCCCTCTGTGATGACGGCCCTCTTCCGGCGGAGCTCCGGAACAGGCCCCAAGATGGGATCTCGTGGATACAGAAAGTTGCGGTGGTGGAATTAGGTTTTTGGCTCCTCTTCTAATCGTTTGGGGGTACGTGTGTATATATAGGAGGAAGAAGTACGCCGGAGGAGCAATGACGGGCCCACGAGGAAGGGGGCGCGCCCTAGGGGGGGCCCACCCTTGTGACCGCCTCTTTTGTTTCTTGGAGTAGGGTCCAAGTCTCCTGGATCACGTTCGGTGAGAAAATCACGTTCCCGAAGATTTTATTCCATTTGGACTCCATTTGATATTCCGTTTATTCGAAAAACTAAAATAGGCAAAAAAACAACAATTCTGGGCTGGGCCTCCGGTTAATAGGTTAGTCTCAAAAATAATATAAAAGTGGAAAATAAAGCCCAATATAGCCCAAAACAGTAGATAATATAGCATGGAGCAAGCTTAATTCCTGCTCGTCCTCGAGTAGGTAAATGATAAAAAGAGAATTTTTGATGCGGAGTGCTACTTGGCATAATTTCAATGCAAATCTTCTTAATTGTGGTATGAATATTCAGATTAGAAAGATTCAAGACAAAAGTTTATATTGACATAAAAATCATAATACTTCAAGCATACTAATAAAGCAATTATGTCTTCTCAAAATAACATGGCCAAAGAAAGTTATCCCTACAAAATCATATAGCCTGGCTATGCTCCATCTTCACCACACAAAGTATTTAAATCATGCACAACCCCGATGACAAGCCAAGCAATTGTTTCATACTCTAAATTTTTCGAAACTTTTTCAATCTTCACACAATACATGAGCGTGAGCCATGGATATAGCACTATAGGTGGAATAGAATGGTGGTTGTGGAGAAGACAAAAAGGAGGGGAAGATAGTCTCACATCAACTAGGCGTATCAACGGGCTATGGAGATGCCCATCAATAGATATCAATGTGAGTGAGTAGGGATTGCCATGCAACGGATGCACTAGAGCTATAAATGTATGAAAGCTCAACAAAAGAAACTAAGTGGGTGTGCATCCAACTTGCTTGCTCATGAAGACCTAGGGCAATTTTGAGGAAGCCCGTCATTGGAATATACAAGCCAAGTTCTATAATGTAAAATTCCCACTACTATATGAAAGTGACAACATATGAGACTCTCTATATGAAGAACATGGTGCTACTTTGAAGCACAATATATGAGACTCGCTATATCATGGTGCTACATTGAAGCACAAGTGTGGTAAAAGGATAGTAGCATTGCCCCTTTTTTTGGGGCCTTCTTTTTTTCTTTGGCCTTTCTCTTTTTTTATTGGGACAATGCTCTATTGAATGATGATCATCACACTTCTATTTATTTACAACTCAATGATAACAACTCGATTCTAAAACAAAGTATGACTCTATATGGATGCCTCCGGCGGTGTACCGGGCTATGCAATGAATCAAGAGTGACAAGTATGAAGAAATTATGAATGGTGGCTTTGCCACAAATACTATGTCAACTACATGATCATGCTAAGCAATATGACAATTATGAATGTGTCATGATGAACTAGATGGTGGAAAGTTGCATGGCAATATATCTCGGAATGGCTATGGAAATGCCATAATAGGTAGGTATGGTGTCTGTTTTGAGGAAGGTATATGGTAGGTGTATGATACCGGCGAAAGGTGCATGGTATTAGAGAGGCTGGCAAAGGTGGAAGGGTGAGAGTGCGTATAATCCATGGACTCAACATTAGTCATAAAGAACTCATATACTTATTGCAAAAATCTAGAAGTTATCAAAGCAAAGTATTACGCACATGCTCCTAGGGGGATATATTGGTAGCAAAAGACCATCGCTCATCCCCGACCGCCACTCATAAGGAAGACAATCAATAAATAAATCATGCTCCGACTTCGTCACATAATGGTTCACCATACGTGCATGCTACGGAATCACAAACTTTAACACAAGTATTCTTTAAATTCACAACTACTCAACTAGCATGACTTTGATATTATCACCTCCATATCTAAAAACAATTATCATGCTTCAATCTTTTCTTAGTATTCAACACACTCAAAAGAAAGTTTCACAAATCTTGAATACCAAGCATATTATCATTAAGCAAATTACCATGCTATTAAGAGACTCTCAAAATAATTTAAGTGAAGCATGAGAGATCAATAGTTTCTTTAAAACAAATCCACCACCGTTCTCTAAAAGATCTAATTGAAGCACATAGAGCAAAATTATAACGCTCAAAAGATATAAGTGAAGCACATAGAGCAAAATTATCTAGCTCAAAAGATATAAGTGAAGCACATAGAGCAAAACTACTTAGCTCAAAAGATATAAGTGAAGCAGATAGAGTATCCTATCAAATTTTAATTCATGTATGGCTCTCTCAAAAGGTTTGTACAGCAAGGATGATTGTGGCATACTAAAGGCCTGCGCCCCCACCCTCGTGACCGCCTCTTTTGTTCCTTGGAGCAGGGTCCAAGTCTCCTTGATCACGTTTGGTGAGAAAATCACGTTCCCGAAGATTTTATTCCGTTTGGACTCCGTTTGATATTCCGTTTATTCGATACACTGAAATAGGCAAAAAAAACAGCAATTCTAGGCTGGGCCTCCGGTTAATAGGTTAGTCCCAAAAATAATATAAAAGTGGAAAATAAAGCCCAATATAGTCCAAAACAGTAGATAATATAGCATGGAGCAATCAAAAATTATAGATACGTTGGAGACGTATCAGCGAGGAGGAGATAAGAGCGTAGTAACCGCAGGGCCTCGTCCTTCCAACTGTAGCTCCTCGATAGCGAAGGGGTGAGGCTATTATTTACTACGTACTTGTACTGTAGCAGTACTAGTACTACTTTCCCAACTAGTAGTGGGACATACTGTACTTCTAGTATAGTGCACCAGTTTTGAACTCTTGAATCTCAGGGCCAAGGAGCTATAATTGGAAGTGGAGGGTAGTACTGTTCTCTAGAACCATCGCTGTACTATCAATGCAGGGAAAGTACACCTGCGTAGTGGGTACTCTCGGTGCTCTATTCAAGCGCGTGGCTGGCCTACTCAGCCGCTCCTCTCACGCACACACTAGCAGCCTGTTTATCAGTGATGGTTACTGCGGGGGAAGAACATTTGAGTCATTTTATACAGCGAGACTAGGCTTTTCGCTTCCATTTGTGGAGGTGTATTGGATCTCGTCGAACTTTGTTAGTAGTTCCTTCTTTATGAATGAGATGAGGCAAAGCTTTTGCCTCCATTTCAAAACAAAAAAATCACGTCAAGAGGAATTTCTTTTATAGAGCCAATAATGGAGTGAAGTCCATGCGTGCAACGCCACAAGCTACAGAGTAGTAGAGTACTAGCACTTTACGTATAGAGCCATATTGCAAAGTTCCCAATGTCGCCCCAGGCTTTTCTGGCTCCTCGGGCTTAATTGGGAGGCGCTAGTTTAACTATGCTAGTACTAGCTGATGAGGAAGCTGCAAGCAAGGTGCGGCTAGGGCGAGCACGTGAGCCACAAGATGATGGCAAGGAAAACCCGTTCACGTGGCTGGGCTATCCAGTGCACCCAGATTGTGGTGCAACATGTTCGTTCGACTTCAAAACTCAAACTACCTCGTTTTGTGGAGTACTATTTAAAAAAGGCTACCATGCGTTCGGTCGGGATCAAACCCACAAAACAAGGTATACACTTCCGCGACCACTAGTAGTACTCGTTGGAGTACAACGCAACCTAGAATCGCCTTTTGTCGCTAGTAGTACATTGTTCCTTACAAGAAACCACTAATAATGCCAAGAAACTACTACCACTTGCATACGTGATAGAGTTAAGATAAGATTACCTTATCAACCATTGTACATGCCCTTACCAACCAGCCCTACCAAGAAACGACTACTCTACAAAGTGTTGTTATAGGCACGTTTCAACCCATGTCGCCCCTTAGGTCAACACCTTCTATTCGACCAGCAAGTTAGGCATTATGACTTATGGGACCTACATGTCAGTCTGCACAAAAATCCCCAAGTGACCTCCTACCTCCAGCCCGTCCACCTAGTCATCCTCGGCCATGCGATGCAGCTACCGCCGCCGGCAGAAGGTGAGGTCAAAACCGTCGGCAGTGCGGAGCCAATCTTGCGGTAGCCCGGATGCCAGCTCTGTTCGGCGCTCACGGCCACTAGCTAGCCAAGATAGCTCCGTCCAGCTGCTTGTCTGCAAGGTTTGCTAGCTAGATTGGCAAGGCGGCACGGCGGCTTGCTCGCATGCGCCGCGCTAAGGCCAGCCATCTGGCTCGAGCGAAGGCCAACGCGGCGTCTTGCTCGCGCGTGAGTCATGCTCAGGCCAGCCTGCCAACCCATGTGGAGGCCAGCGCGGCATCCGGCCCGTCCGGCGGAGCGGCGGCCAACTCGCTCATCACCGGCGCCACCCACGAACATGCATCAGTATTGTTTGAAGTAATGTTCAGGAAAAATAATGATTGAGGGGGAATATAACAGGATAGAAGGTCAGATCTGGGTCCCTCATGTCAATGGTCAAACAAAATGTGTTGGTTTAAGATGTCTCGTCAGCACGGGCGTGTGGGCCAACCCTGTCATAAACAGGTTTAAACGAACCTAATCGGCACTAGGTAGTAGTTTTTGGCACGGATTAAGAAATTTTGGGTATGTTTTTGCTATTTTTTTGTACAATAGTTTCTTCCTAGGGCTGGTTGAAAGTGGTAGTTTTTTGTTAAATACTCTACATATTGTAAGTAGGAGTGAAAGTTAAGCTTTGGAAGCCAATAAGCAAGGCTAGTTACATAGTGCCTATGTGTACGTGATTGAAAGTAAATATCAACCATGAGTGACTAATATCTTGATGGAAAACTCGAAACTATGGAAATACTAGCATTTTTTACATGGTTGGAAATACTAGCAATGTTCACGTGTGTTGCAACAGGTCATAATTAGAATAATACTTATTCACAAACTTGATACAAAACACTCTAATTTTGATACATATATCACTAGAGATATATTATGTTTCAATTAGAATTCCTTGGGCTGTTTTGGTGAGGTGGGGGAGGAGTGTGGTTGGTTTTAAGATACTAATTATTGATTTGCTGCAAATTAGTAGAGAAGTGGGATGTTGGTGAGAAAAGGCAACAACTTACCTCACAGTCGATAGATGTAGATCTAATGGTCAGAAATGACGGATGGCAGACACACCATCATCACCAACTTACTCTTCTGTAGGAGTACTAGCAAGATGTCCGTGCATTGTACGGAACATCAAGAGGCATTTTTTTTATAAAACACTTGTTGTAATTGATAGAGGCGAATGTGTCCCGATGTTTCGATGAGATGATGGCTATCGATTTCGGTGGGAGTCGACCTTGACGATCCGACTATGAACGTGCGAGACGTCGCACCTTAGCAATCGCTAAACCAACTTCCGAGGGTTATTGACCATGCCGGAGGACGATCGACCTGACCACGAGGGTCTGTTTCCTGCGAGAAAACAAACAACAAGCAAGAAACTAAGATTGCAATATGGATATTGCGAATATAATAGGAAAGCTTTATTAATGAAGGTGGGTTCTATGACGCCTTTGTCTAGTCGTTGAACACAAACGAAGTACGCGAAGTTGCAGCTATGGCGAACTTGAATCTAAACAAAACCCAAAGTCTAAACGACGCCCTAAGGGCTGTATATATGGAGGAAGAGGGGGGGGATTTCGTGGCCCTTGGAGGAGGGGTCCGAAACCAACCCTAACTCTTGTTTCCCCACACATATGGGCTCTAAAAACAGCCTATACTTAAGTATTTCAAAAATACATGGGCCTGGCCCAATAATAAGGTGAAGCAGCACCTAGAATAGCCTCTGGACGAAATTTATGAAGTGACATCTTGTATATTTCGTCCAAGGCTTCATGCACTCCTTATAGTGGATTCAAAGTCTTGGAATCATCACTTGTAAGTCCGTTCTTGATCCCCTTGCGCATGCCATCATCTCCATGCTTGGTCTTGGTCCAGTGTTCATCCCTCTTATCCATGCCAGGCCCTTCATTTGTAAGCAAAACAAATGTATCCAATTTAGGCAGCATCATATTCTCATGAACATTAGAATCATTACCAAGAAACGAAAGTACGTGATAATTTAATTGTCGTGCGCGAGATCTAGTAATTGGTCCAGTATATGTAGTAGTAGGGGTTGTGGGTGTAACAATGGTATTGATGTCCTCATCATCCCCCCCCTTCTTGAAATGAAGTCGTCCTCGATGGAAGCTCATCTTCCTCGCCCAAATAAGGCTTCAAATCTGCAATGTTAAAAGTGGGACTAACCCCAAAATCTGCAGGCAGCTCAAGTTTATATGTGTAAGTGCATCTAGTGCCACCCCTAGTTGGTTTTGGAGTATTGACGACAAACCTAGTTGAGGGACTAATGTGTTTGTGAGAATTGCAGGATAACACAGGTAGAAGTCCCTCATTGATTCGGTTTTCCTACCAGAGATGACCCCTAAAAATGTATGAAGACATTGAAGTCAAAGGTGGTATGTGAAGACATTCACATTGAAGACTATGACAAGAGAAGACATCGTGTGAAGACTATGGAGCGCGAAGACTTAGCAGTTTCGTCGTTCTGTGTTTTTCTTTGTTGAGTCATAGGAACCACCGTACTGTTAAGTGGGGTCCAAGAGAACCAGTCGGAATGACTGAAGTGATGCTTAACCAAAATCCTATGTCTTCGAGTGAAGACTATGAGAGCAAATCTTGTCCAGAGTTGGATAAGTCAGCTTTGCTTGTAGCCCAAGTAAAGTTGCCGTGTGTGTTTGAAATCTGACCGTTGGAACACGTGTCAGCTCCTTAGTGACCCAGGGTCATTTCGGACAAATCAGGTCGGGTTGCCTAGTGGCTATGAATAGCCCACCCCCTACAACCATAAACGGTTGGCTGCTCAGAGTTAAAGCACGGCTTTTGTCGTTTGAGAGCAACCCACCTCGAAGCTTTTGAGAGAGAATTCCTTGAGAGGATAAAGCCCTAAACACCCAGAGCCAAAGAGTGTTAGGCATCACTTAAGTCTTCTTGTCTGTGTGATCTGAAGACTTATTACACTTGAGGACTGTGAATCCTCCAGCCGGTTAGGCGTTGCGTTCTGAGCATCCAAGAGTCATTGTGGATCGCCGGTGAACGAAGTCTGTGAAGGTTTGGAAGTCTACCTTGAAGACTTACCAGAGTGATTGGGCGAGGTCTGTGTGACCTTAGCTCAAGGGGAATATGGTGAGGACTAAGTGTCCTGAGCTGCGTGTTCAGGACTAGGTGTCCGGGACTGAGTGTCCTCAGGTTTAAATACCTATCCGCCCTAACCAGACGTACAACTGTCACCGCAGTTGGAACTGGTCTACCAAACCTTTGTCTTCATCACGCACACTGGTTCTATCCTTCCCATCTCCTTTTATTTCCAGTTGGCTCTTGTGAAGTCAGTGCCTATTTGAATTCCATTTGTCTTCACTGTGTACCTGATCTTTACTGCCTAGCTGCTATTAGTCATTGTGCTTTCACTTCATTGAATACTTGACTATGGTCTGCCTAGTGTAGTCTACCTTCCGCTGCATGGTAATAGGTTCATTTCTATCATTTGTCTTTGAAACTTCCATGTTTTGAAGACTTTCATAAATATCGCCTATTCACCCCCCCTCTAGTCGATCACTAGCACTTTCAATTGGTATCAGAGCAAGGTACTCCCTTGTTTTGTGTGATTCGGTTTAACCACCTGGAGTTTTAGCTATGTCGACTGCAGGGATAATTAAAGTCTCCACTGCGTGCCCCGTCTTCGATGGAACTGAATATCCCTACTGGAAGAATAAGATGCGCATGCATCTTGAAGCCATTGATGTCGACCTATGGTATGTCATCAAGAACGGTGTTCCCAAGGCTGGAGAAGGTGTCACTGCTGCTGATGTCAAGAAGTTCGTTCAATTGGACTCTACTACAAAGAATATCATCTGTGGTCATCTGACCAAAGGACAGTATGGCCGCGTGAGTGCTTTGGAGACATCTAAGCTAGTCTGGGACTGGCTCTCCAAGGTCAACGAAGGCGTCTCAACCCAGAGAGATCAGAGAATCAGTGTCCTTCGCAACCTCTTCAACCGCTTCAAGAGAAATGACAATGAGAATGTCTAGCTCACGTTTGATCGACTCACTGACATCACAAATGAGCTTCAAGCCCTCGGCGCTACTAAGATCACCAAGCATGAAGTCGTCAAGACACTCCTGAGATCACTTGACAGTTCGTTTGACACCCTAGCCCTGATGATTCAAGAACGTCCTGATTTCAAGACACTCGATCCGTCTGACATACTTGAGAGGCTCAACACACACGAGTTTTAGCTTTCTGAGAAAAGAGACATCTACGGTCCCAACTATGGGCGAACTCATGCCTTGAAGGGAAAAGCTGTCTCCTCATCTGAAGAAGAGTCTGACAGCAGTTCTGATGATCCTGAAGACATTGGAAAGGAGCTTGCTATGCTTGTGAAGAAGTTCCAAAAATTCACCAAGAAGAAAGGCTTCAGAAAGTCTTCACAATCAAGCTCAAGGAATGATGAAGCTTATGCTCATGACTACAAGAGGAGAACATGTCACAAGTGCAAGAAACCTGGCCACTACATCTCTGAGTGTCCACAGTGGGACAATGAGAACAACAAGAAGAAGAAGAGCAAGGAGTATGACTCTGACGACAAGAAGAAGAAGAAATACTCAAGGTCTTCTTCCAAGTCTTCCTCAAGGTCTTCATCACACAAGAAGAGCTCATCTGGCAAGGCACGTGCGTTTGTTGGCAAGGAAATGTATTCTGAGGAGGAGTTTGCTTCTGAGGAGGCAGAGGTGGAGTCTGAGGAGGAGTCTGATTCTGGCGTTGCGAGTCTGGCTACAGCATACGTTGCCAAGTCCATCTTCAACACTGAAGACAATGACTTCATCACCGACACCGATGCAAATGACAAGGACTACTCCGCTCCTTCCTACTGCTTCATGGCACGCGGTGCCAAGGTAAACACACGCACTACTCACTATCAAACATCTAGTGACGATGACTCTGATTGTGGTTCCAAACCTAGCTACAACACACTTGCGAAAATTGCAACTGAACAACAGAAAGCTAGGAACACATTCAAAAACTGTTAGACAAAAGCGATGATCTGTTAGACGCTGAAATGACTCGATCTCAGTCCTTAATTGAAGACATAAAAAATCTTCGTGTTAAGTATGAGGAACTTGAAAGTCGTCATGAAACGCTCTCAACAACTCATGAAAAGCTTTCCTATGATTATCTTCAATGGAAGCAAGAACTCGAGAAATTGAGAGCGGCTCATGAAGATCTTCAAAAGGAAAACGAGTCACTTCGCGCTGAACAGATCAGTCCCGCTCAGGAAGGATTTGGACCACCATGTCTTAAATGCCTTGAGCATGATAACGCTACTTCTGTTGCTAAATGTTCTACTGCTGCTACTGTTGTAATATCTTCAACTGTTGATGTGGTAACTAACCCCTCTGCTGAGGATACCACTGCTATTGCTGATGACAATGCTAGGTTGAAGACATTGCTTGAAACAGGGATGTACAAAAGTCTCAAAGGGCATCAGACACTTTGTGATGTCCTCAAAAGGCAGATCCTGAACCGAAACCCTAGGAAAGAGGGTGTTGGGCTTGAAAGGAAAATGAATGCTGATGGCTCTTACTAGAAACCTGAGCAGTACCCCAAAACCACATGGATTGCTGCAAAGGAACCTTCAGCGGATCCATCCACCCTATCTGGCTTCACTTGTGCTAATCCCATTGTTATTGATGAATCCTTTGATGCAAACTATAAACTGTTTAAGAATCAGAATGGTGAAGTGTTTGCCAGGTATATTGGTACTAACTGCAGGAATGGACTGCCTATGAAGAAGATCTGGGTGCCAAAAAGGTGTTTGGAGAATCTTCCTGTGAATGTCATCTTGACACCACAGGTGAAGAAGACAAACCCCAGACCACAGGCTTCATACGGTCCAAAGGCTTCATACAGACAGAGGACTCACCTGAGTCGCACTAACGCAAATGTTTTGCAGGGAAACCATACTCAAGCCTGTGAATATGAGCGCGTTTCATCAAATCGCCATGTTCATAAGACCAAGAACTATTCTGCTTATTCTTATGAGTACTATTGTCCACCTGCAAGACTTTTTGCTAGGGCTCCAAAGCCAACGTTCTCAGATGCTGCACTTAGACTCATTGCTTCGAAGCCACCCTTGAAGATGTGGGTGGCTAAGAAAGCTTAACTCTCTTTTGCAGGGAAAGGTCTCCAGCAACCAAAATCGTCTGACACTATTGTTGGGGATCTTAAACATCTTGTAGGGCGCAAGATCAAATGCCCAAATGGTCTTATTATGTACTTTGTTCCTAAATCGCTTGCTACTTGCCCTATCAGTCCTAATCTCGATCTAAGCTTTAATAATCCACTGGTTCGTCAAATGTTTTTGCTTCACAATTCTCTTCGTGAAGCCTATCCCCCTAACTGCACTGTAGGGTACGACACCAGCTGCTTAAGAATGGATTATTGATAGTGGGTGTACAAATCACATGACTGGCAAGCGAAGCCTTCTCATGGACTCAACTTTACGTCCATCTGACAAAAGTCACATCACATTTGCTGACACTGGTAAAAGAAAGGTATTGGGTCTAGGTAGAGTTGCAATCTCAAAGGATCAACACATGGATAAAGTCATGCTTGTTGGATCCCTTGGTTTCAACTTAATGTCTGTCTCAATGCTTTGTGATTTAAACATGATTGTGATGTTTGGAAAATATCGTTGCCTTGTACTGATGGAATCTGACAAGTCTCTAGTGTTTGACGGGTATCGGAAAGATGATTTGTACGTGGTAGATTTCTCAGCAGGACCACAACTTGCAGTATGTCTTCTAGCAAAAGCTTCTGAATGCCGGCTCTGGCATCGAAGGCTAGGGCATGCTGGCATGAGGAGCCTCCACACCCTTGCAAGGAAGAAGCATGTCATAGGCATCGAGGGCGTCAAGTTCAAGAAGGATCACTTATGCGGTGCCTGTGAAGCAGGAAAGATGACGAGGGCCAAGCATCCCTCGAAGACAATCATGACAACGACTCAACCCTTCGAACTGCTGCACATGGATCTTTTCGGTCCCACTCATTACTCAACCCTTACTACTACTGCTTGTCTCTATGGCTTTGTCATTGTTGATGCTTATTCAAGATATACTTGGGTGCATATAATCCTCTACAAGACTAAAGTGTAGGATGTCTTCAGACACTTCGCCAGTCGAGCAATGAACAACTATGGCGCCAAGATAAAGCACATCAGAAGTGACAATGGCATTGAATTCAAGAACACTGGCCTAGATACATATCTTGATACCTTAGGCATCACACATGAATTCTCAGCTCCGTACACGCCACAGCAGAATGGCGTCGTCAAACGCAAGAACAGAACTCTTATTGAGATGGCCCGGACGATGCTTGATGAATACAAGACTCCAAAAAAGTTCTGGCCTGAAGCCATTGATACTGCATGCCATATCATCAACCGTGTTTATCTTCACAAGCTTCTGAACAAGACATCCTATGAGCTCCTTACTGGCAAGAAGCCAAACGTCAGTTACTTCAGAGTATTTGGCGCCAGGTGCTGGATCAAGGATCCACATCACACTTCAAAATTTGCACCAAAAGCACATGAGGGTTTTATGCTTGGATATGGAAAGGATTCGCACTCCTACAGAGTCTTCAACCTTTTTCACTATAAAGTGGTTGAAACAGTGGATGTGCGGTTTGATGAGATGAACGGCTCACAAAGAGAGCACCTGCCAAATGTGCTAGATGAAGTTCCATCCAGTGAATCAATCAAACTTAAGGGAACTGGTTAAGCGTCCTGATCCTCGCAAGCACAATATAATAGGCACCAAATGGATATATCGCAACAAGCAAGATGAGCATGCTCAAGTTGTCAGAAACAAAGCTCGTCTCGTTGCTCAAAGATACACTCGAGTTGAAGGGATTGACTTCGATGAAACATTTGCTCCTGTGGCTAGACTTGAAGCCATACGCATACTACTGGCCTATGCAAATCATCATAACATACTTCTATATCAAATGGATGTGAAGAGCGCTTTTCTCAATGGCAAGATTGAAGAAGAAGTGTATGTTGCACAACCGCCTGGCTTTGAAGATCCAAAACATCCTGACATGGTGTACAAGCTCAACAAGGCACTGTATGGCCTCAAACAAGCCCCTCGGGCTTGGTATGACACACTCAAATACTTCCTGAAGAGCAAAGGCTTCAAATCTGGTTCCCTCGACCCCACTCTCTTCACGAAGACATATGATGGTGAACTGTTTGTGTGCCAAATATATGTGGATGACATTATCTTCCGCTGCACCAATCAGAAATACAGTGAAGAGTTTGGATATATGATGCAAGAGCAATATCAGATGTCCATGATGGGTGAGCTGAAGTTCTTCCTTGGTCTTCAAATACGTCAGCAACGCAACGGCATCTTCATATCTCAAGAGAAGTACCTCAAAGATTGCCTGAAGAAATTTGGGATGCAAGACTGCAAAGGCTTCACAACTCCAATGCCAGCCAAACATCATCTGGGTCCCGATGACAATGGTAAAGAGTTCGATCAAAAGGTATACCGCTCCATGATTGGGTCTTTACTTTATCTATGTGCATCTAGGCCAGATATTATGCTTAGTGTTTGCATGTCTGCTCGATTCCAAGCGGCACCAAAGGAATCGCATCACTTAGCTGTGAAGCGAATTCTTTGATATTTGGCTCACACCCAAACATTAGGATTATGGTATCCCAAGGGCTCAGAGTTTGATCTGGTTGGATTCTCGGATGCTGATTATGCTGGTGACAAGGTGGATCGCAAGTCTACATCAGGCACATGTCATTCTCTGGGACGTTCACTTGTATGTTGGTCTTCAAAGAAGCAGAACTGTGTATCTCCCTCCACTGCTGAATCTGAATACATTGTTGCTGGATCTTGCTATGCTCAGCTTCTGTGGATGAAGCAAACACTCAAAGACTATGCATTCATCTGAAGCAAGTGCCACTCTGCTGCGACAATGAAAGCGCCATTAAGATTGCCAACAACCCAGTTGAGCACTCGAACACAAAGCACATTGAAATTCGTCATCACTTTCTTAGAGATCATGTTGTGAAGGAAGATATTGATATCATACACGTCAACACTGAAGAGCAATTGGCAGATATCTTCACCAAGCCCTTGGATGAGAAGAGATTTTGCAAGTTACGGTGTGAGCTAAATATCTTGGAATCCTCAAATGTCCTGTGATCAGGCACACATCATAACACTTATGCATATTAATGACTTAGATGTGCAACACACGAAGTAAAGTATATCTTCGATCAATGAAGACATACATTCTAAGTGTGAATACATTAATGTGGAATTTGACTTCAGAGCGCCACGATAATTGTGCGCCGTGTCTGGGTCTAATACTTCCTATACGAGGGGTAACGCCACCACCAAAATCTTCTGTTTGAAGTGTTTTTCCCATGGCGTTACATTTGCTATGTCTTCACATTTTGTTTGTCTTCATTCTCAACTTGTCTTCATGATTATATTCACTATGTTGGTTTGATTGTCTTTCTCACATATATATATATACATATACTAGTGTTCTGTCCTCTACAGCATTCACTTATAGCTATGTCTTCTTGTTGAATCTTTTGAACTAAGTGAATGTGATCGGACCCTAACCTCTCTATGCTTTCTATCTCAAACTCTATCTCTGCAAATCATATGCATTCTCTTGAAACTGTCGAATGTCTTCTCTGCGTCCTTGTCAGCAGAAGATACAGAGACAAACATTAAGTCTGCTTTCAATGCTAATTCCTTCACCTGAAACCCGGAGGAGTGGGAACGACCACCCGACAATCCAAGCGTGCGTGGGAACGTGGAACAACCTCTGATATGTTGCATGATGGCCACGTGTCCTTCATATGTGAATCGCCAGGGGCACTTGTGTAATAACACTGTGTCGTCCCTGTCCCTATAAATACACGCCTCACCACAGTCATTATCATTTCTTCCACTCTCGCACGAACCCCAGCGCCACCGCTAGCCCTTGACAACGCCGGCGATGAAGTGCTTAGCTGCCGCGACCTCTCCGACGCCGTCTTCACGCCGGCCGCGGACATCGTCTTCTCCGCTGTCGCCGTAGGTGTCCTCCGTCGCCAAGTTAGGGCATAGACGATTGAACTTCTCGGCCTCCTCTTCCACTCCATCTAGCAGTTCTTCATGTGGTAAATAAAACTTCCTTTTTACGGCCCCTTTGATCCTATAGATTCATCACTTTCTGCCACAAGAAGTTTCTATTCACACAAGTTGGATCTATTTCATACTGCATCTCATAATATGCCTAGTATGTTCACTTATGCTTCACAAAGTAGTTAGATTCCTCACTTGTACTGATCCGTGGATTCGTACAAATCTGGAACCAACTCCTTATATATGAGTGAATGTCTTCGCATGATGAGGTCAATGTCTTCTAAACTGATTTATCTTCAAAATCTTTTGAGAATGCATATGACCTCTTCCCCTTCCCTCGCACCTTAATGCTGTCACAGGTGCATGTCTGTGGGAGAATCCCTTGGTTCTCATAGTCTGCATTCATTTGCAGAATTCTTACAGCATCATATAAATTCTCCCGAAGCCAGTTCCTGTTTGTCCAGCAAGCGAAAGCCTTTGAACGTGTTGAAGCCATTCAGTTTAAAGTTCATGGCTGCAGAGAAATCAGTAAGGAAGGGTGGCAGAAAGCGTCGAGGTGAAACATCAAGAGATCTGCCCGATGACCTCTCAGAGCTGTACAAGACAGATCCAGAAGAGGATTACAATCAGTGCAAGACCTGAATCCAATGGATTCGAAGATATTGGGCAGAACAATGGTTCAAGTACCGGTTTGTGACCAAGGAATATGCTGAGAAGAATGCCATCAAGCGACCATGGGGAGACATCCTATACCGAAATATTCAACCCAGGTCCAGAGATGAAGCCATTGAACAAGGCTTCTATCCCTGCATGGTCCGTGGACCACAGCCTGCGGATGCTGACCCATCGTCATTGCTATGGTGTCGTGACGACAATCTGTTCAAGCGCAACTTCCAGTTTGCCCAGAATTCGGCGAAGCAGAACAAGAAGTTATTGGGACTAGACTTCAACCCTGGTCCCTCTGCTCCCCGTGCCGATGGCACCCGCGAAGCTGAACCCAATCTTGTTGGGCCCTTCTACAACCTGGAAGGTCTCATCACTCATATCATGATTCAAGGGACAGCCGGGGATGAGCCTGCAGATGACGCTGAATCTGATGAAGCGCCTGCACCACCGAAGCCAAAGAAACTGAAGCAGCCTAAAGCTTCAAAGCCTGCCTCAGCACCTAAAATCTCACGAGCGAAGCCACTGGCTACTGCACCTCCTGAAGACAGTGTGCAGTCTGAAGATTTTTCACGCATCTCCAAGCCCTCAAAAGTAAAGATGCCTTTGCAACACACCAGCCAAGAACTGACTGCTGCTGCTATTCTGCGCAACGACGCCATTGATCTGTCCAGCGATGAAGATCTTGCAGATGACGCTCTTGAGCAACTGATCAAGAGCAAAGAAGAAGCAGAAATCTTCAATGATTTGCCTCTTTTGACGTGGCAATCATCCACAACTTCATTGATGAGTGGTTTGACACGCCCAACCTCAGCTTTGAAGATCTGCAACTTCCAATTGGCCTCAGTGTCGCCTTCCATGGCGCCATTGCTTCAGAGCTAGCTATAGCTCAGCACATCGTTGAACTGAAGCAAAAGATCGACTTTGAGAAAGCTCAGTTCAAGAAGCACATGGCCAAGCTCAGCGTGCAAGAGGTCAAAAAATTCAAGATCATGCTGCACGAGCTCAAAGAAGCCTTTCTCAAGAAGCATGAAGAAGCTCAAGGTTCTCGTGAGCGCATGAAGAGCCTGGTTGACAAGTGCGTGCAGGCCTACAATGAGGCTGAGAAGCGCAAGGCCCTTGGTCGTCCTGGCATCGATCCCAGGATGGCCGCAAAGAAGAAGAAGAAGCCAGCTGTGGCCGAACCCGAAGCACCAAGGCAGGAAGCACATCCCATTGTCTTCCCAGCCAGCACGACTGGCTCGAAGCCAAAGGTCAGGTCAACCGCTTCAGAACTGAAGAAGACGAGGACTGCTGAGGCTGAAGCGAGAAAGAGGAAACATCTTGAAGCCTCTGCTGCTGCTCCCTCCAAGAAGAAGCGCAAGACCAAGAAGGATCAGGCTGCTCCCACATATCCCTTAGTTGTTGAACCTATCTCCATGATTCGTCCTGCCGCTGAACATCAAGAGCGCCAACTGACTGTCCATGAGCCCGCTTCCACAGAGGCTCATGCAGCTGAAGACATTCCAGCAGCTGATCTCACCGCTACTGAAGACATTGGTCACCATGACAATGTTGAAGATGATGTAGTTCTTCCTCAGATCGAGCACCAATAGGTATCATCGCCTGTGCTTACGCACAGCGAACTCATCAGCATTGGTCGTCCTCTGACGCTAATTGCTCAGGATGCATCATGGGCTGATCACCCACAACAACAAGTCACACCACCCCGGCAAGAAGAAGAAGATGACTTTGAGGCCCAGCCAACTCCGTCTCCAGAGGCGTCGCCAGCGTTACGCAGGCTTCGCAAAGGACCAAGGTCTCAAGTCCCTCTTTCGAGCGTTCTAGAAGGAGAAGTGCCCCACCAATCTGTTGCACGTCAAGTGTTCCAGATGCCACTCCTACTGTGAATGACTTCGAGTCTGAGGCTAAAGCTGCTGAAGACATTCCGGCTGCATCAGCCGACGACACACAAGAAGAAGAACGTGTCCCTACTCCCCCATTACTGAAGAAGCTGTTTCGAGTTGTACGTGTCTGTGCCCGACCCTCCAGCTCATCAAGTGGAGGTTGAGAATCTTGAGGCTGGCACCACCAACGCAAATGAAGCCAATGACGTTGTCATGGCTGAAGCAAATGTGGAGCCTGCACCAACCAATGTGCCAGAAGTCAGTGAAGCCAATGATGCTACTACTCCTGCGCCTGCTGCTGGTCCTCAGTTTGACTATCCCTTTGAGCACATGCCTCAGGTACAGAAGCCAATGCCAAGGTTGCCCAGGTTTCCAGGTCCTGCATCAGCACCCGGATCCTTTAATGTCAACGGCTTCAAAGTAGACAACACCTTCTTTAATAGCGCCAAGAACCCCTACTCAAGGGAAAGAATATCTTCTGATCAGTTTTGGAGCTATCCGCAGCGAAGTTATTACTATGCATTCTGTACAATCAAGGTCGCATCTTCCCTCATATGCGTCTTGACACTGAAGCCATAACTGGTCTGCCCTGCTTGGAAGAAGCTCTGGATTGCTTCAAAGAGTCTGGACTGTTGCCTTTCGTCACCGACCAAGAGCACTAGAACGAAGAGTTGTTGCTCCAATTCTATGCCACTCTTCACATTCGTGGCTACAACAGAGATCCGAAGACTTGGGTCCTTGAGTGGATGAACGGCAATGTTCATCACGAAGCCAAAGCCTTTGATATCATTGAGCTCACTGGTCTGCCCACTCCTGGAGATCTTTATGAACCTGGTTGTCAGCTTCACAGTGCAGCTATGGAGAGCATCTTTCAGAAGCCTGAACCGAACATGAGTCAGATGCTTAGCATGATGAAGCCTTTGCCTCCAGATGCTGCATATCCTAAGGAGTTCTTTGTTGAAGACCTTAAGTATCTGCCACGCACTATCTATCACATTATCAGGCGAACTCTCTGGCCCATCAAAGGACATTCTCCACATGCAAAGCTGGAAGGTGCAATGAAGACTTTGGTCTTTTATATTCTTCACGGCAAATGCTTCAATGCACAAGACTTCTTCATCTGCCAACTTGCTGCATCAGGATCTGATCTTTTTGGCTCGAAGTTTTACGCTCCATGGATAATGCGGCTGATCAAACTACACTCAGATGTCTCATATCAGCCCTCTGCTCGCAATCATCGGATCTTTCTGCCTGAAGTTGATATGTCCGTTGAAGCCATCTATCCAGAGCCTGCCAAGGAGCCTCTTAGTCTTCAGAATGCTGAGCATCAAAGCTTCTCTCAAAACATTGAAGGAGTTGAAGCAGTCACTCGTGTTTATCCTCTGGCTGGTACTACACGTGCACCTCATCGTGCCCTCACTGAAGACACTGAAAGCACTATTGCCCAACGGCCCAAGAAGCGATCTCGTGTTCTCAATGACCGAGAGCTTCTGGTTGCCCTTCATAAAAAACATGATAGGCATCATGACTGGCTGAAGCACCAAATGCAAAGCCTCTTGGTGGATGTCAACCACATTCGCAATCTTGCCACCAAGAATGCCTTTGTTGCCCATGAAACCTGTCGGCGTACATGGAAAGGGCTGACGCTTATGTGTTCTGAAGATGATCTTCAAGAGGATGGCTTCTCTGAAGGTTTCAAGTTTGACTCCACACCTCCAAGAAGGACTGTACTGCGACGAACTCCGTCTCTTGAAGACTCTGAGTTCTCTTCCTCCGCGGCAACTTTGAATGCTAGAGTGATCGAGGACGAAGACGATGCCACTTCACCGCCCCCTACTTCAGCACGCATCGACACTGCCCCGAGTTCGTCTGCACCACCGAACAACACCGACGACCTTGCTGCTTCACCTACTCCTCATGGGAACGAGTAGACGCTCTATGTCTTCAAACCTTTTTGGTCCTTACTAACAAAAGGGGGAGAAGCATATGAGTTTGATAATCTTCAAGCGGGTCCATATGGGCGGTTGCTTTATGTTTTGCCTAAGTGTTTACAACTCTCGTTTTGATACATTTGGTTCTTTGAGTTGTAACACTTAAACTCGATGGTCGTCTGCTACTTATTTGCTATTCTGTGATGCGATGATAAATTCCGCATGTGCGACGATAAATTCTGCACTTAGATCATTTCGCAGACGTCCATTTTTCATTATGCATGTCATTATATTCACATACTTTTCATGCATGATGAATTGTCATCATAAGTTGAAGAGGATCTCCACAAGTACAACCTGCCATGTGCATTTGCATTTCAAAAGCAAATTACTTATATGCACATCTTCAGGGGGAGCCCTTGCAACTTATGAAGACAATTCCCTATCCTTTACATTTCACATATTATATTCCCCGTTGAAAACTTCAACTAGTTTGTCATCAATCACCAAAAAGGGGGAGATTGTAAGTGCATCTAGTGCCACCCCTAGTTGGTTTTGGAGTATTGACGACAAACCTAGTTGAGGGACTAATGTGTTTGTGAGAATTGCAGGATAACACAGGTAGAAGTCCCTCATTGATTCGGTTTTCCTACCAGAGATGACCCCTAAAAATGTATGAAGACACTGAAGTCAAAGGTGGTATGTGAAGACATTCACATTGAAGACTAGGACAAGAGAAGACATCGTGTGAAGACTATGGAGCACGAAGACTTAGCAGTTTCGTCATTCTGTGTTTTTCTTTGTTGAGTCATAGGAACCACCATACTGTTAAGTGGGGTCCAAGAGAACCAGTCAGAATCACTGAAGTGATGCTTAACCAAAATCCTATGTCTTCGAGTGAAGACTATGAGAGCAAATCTTGTCCAGAGTTGGATAAGTCAGCTTTGCTTGTAGCCCAAGTAAAGTTGTCGTGTGTGTTTGAAATCTGACCGCTGGAACACGTGTCAGTTCCTTAGTGACCCACGGTCATTTCGGACAAATCAGGTCGGGTTGCCTAGTGGCTATAAATAGCCCACCCCCTACAACCATAAATGGTTGGCTGCTCAGAGTTAAAGCACGGCTTTTGTCATTTGAGAGCAACCCACCTCGAAGCTTTTGAGAGAGAATTCCTTGAGAGGATAAAGCCCTAAACACCCAGAGCCAAAGAGTGTTAGGCATCACTTAAGTCTTCTTGTCTGTGTGATCTGAAGACTTATTACACTTGAGGACTGTGAATCCTCCAGCCGGTTAGGTGTCGTGTTCTGAGCATCCAAGAGTCATTGTGGATTGCCGGTGAACGAAGTCTGTGAAGGTTTGGAAGTCTACCTTGAATACTTACCAGAGTGATTGGGCGAGGTTTGTGTGACCTTAGCTCAAGGGGAATACGGTGAGGACTAAGTGTCCTGAGCTGCGTGTTCAGGACTAGGTGTCCGGGACTGAGTGTCCTCAGGTTTAAATACCTATCCGCCCTAACCAAACGTACAACTGTCACCGCAGTTGGAACTGGTCTACCAAACCTTTGTCTTCATCACGCACACTAGTTCTATCCTTCCCATCTCCTTTTATTTACAGTTGGCTCTTGTGAAGTCAGTGCCTATTTGCATTATCCATTTGTCTTCACTGTGTACCTAATCTTTACTGCCTAGCTGCTATTAGTCATTGTGATTTCACTTCATTGAATACTTGACTATGGTCTGCCTAGTGTAGTCTACCTTCCGCTGCATGGTAATAGGTTCATTTCTATCATTTGTCTTTGAAACTTCCATGTTTTGAAGACTTTCATAAATATCACCTATTCACCCCCACCCTCTGGTCGATCACTAGCACTTTCAATATGCATTATCATTTATTTTCTCTAACACCTTAAAAGGACCATCAGCACATGGCATTAGCTTTGATTTGCGCAAATTAGGAAATCTATCCTTATGCAAATGTAACCAAACAAGATCTCCGGGTGCAAACACAACATGTTTTCTACCCTTATCTCCAGCAAGTTTATATTTAGCATTCCTACGCTCAATGTTTTCCTTAGTTAACTCATGCATTTTTAAAATCAGTTCAGCACGCTGTTTAGCATCAAAATTAACCTTCTCCAAAGATGGAAGAGGCAACAAATGAATAGGAGCACGAGGTAGGAAACCATACACAATTTCAAAAGGGCACATCTTAGTAGTTGAATGTAATGAACGATTATAAGCAAATTCAATATGAGGCAAGCATTCTTCCCACATTTTCTTATTATTCTTCAAAACAGCCCTTAGCATAGTAGACAATGTTCTATTGACTACTTCAGTTTGTCCATCAGTTTGGGGGTGACAAGTAGTACTAAAAAGTAGTTTAGTCCCCAACTTAACCCATAAACATCTCCAAAAGTGGCTAAGAAATTTAGTATCACGATCTGAAACAATAGTATTTGGCACACCATGCAAGCAAATAATTTCACGAAAGAACAAATCAGCAACATTAACAACATCATCGATTTTATGACATGGTATGAAGTGTGCCATTTTTGAGAATCTATCCACGACTACAAATATGCTATCCCTCCCCTTCTTTGTTCAAGGTAAACCTAAAACAAAGTCCATAGATATATCCTCCCAAGGAACACTAGGTACAGGCAAAGGCATATATAAACTATGAGGATTGAGTCGTGACTTAGCTTTTTGACATGTAGTGCAGCGAGCAACAAAATGCTCAACATCCCGTCTCATATTTGGCCAAAAGAAATGTGTTGCAAGTATGTCCTCCGTCTTCTTCACGCCAAAGTGTCCCATTAATCCTCCTCCATGCGCTTCCTGCAACAAGAAAAGACGCACGGAGCTAGCTGGAATGCATAGCTTGTTAACACGGAACACAAACCATCATTAACCACGAACTTGTTCCACGTTCTTCCTTCTTTACAATTCTGCATTACATATTTAAAATCAGCATCATGCACACATTGATCTTTGATGCTCTCCAAACCAAATATTTTGATGTCAAGTTGTGAAAGCATAGTATAGCGACGGGACAATGCATCAGCAATAACATTTTCTTTACCCTTCTTGTGTTTAATGATATAAGGGAAAGTCTCAATGAATTCCACCCATTTAGCATGTCTACTTTTCAGTTTAGCTTGACTTTTAATATGTTTCAAGGATTCATGATCATAATGTATAACAAATTCTTTGGGCCATAAATAATGTTGCCAGGTCTCTAAAGTCCAAACAAGAGCATATAATTCTTTATCATAAGTAGAATAATTCAGACTAGGCCCACTCAATTTTTTAGAAAAGTATGCAATAGGTTTGCCATCTTGTAATAACACACCTTCTAATCCAATTCCACTAGCATCACATTCAAGCTCAAAAGTCTTATTAAAATCAGGAAGTTGGAGTAAAGGAGCATGTGTCAACTTATCTTTCAATACCGTGAAGGCTTCTTCCTGTGCGGTACCCCAAACAAAAGGCACATCCTTCTTTGTAAGCTCACTGAGAGGTGCAACAATGGTGCTGAAATCTCTCACAAAATGCCTATAGAATCCAGCGAGGCCAAGAAAACTCCTCACTTGTGTGACCGTTTTGGGTTGCAACAACTCTCAATAGCTTCAATCTTGGCTTTATCAACTTCAATTCCCTGTGGAGTAACAACATAGCCAAGAAAAGATACTCGGTCGGTGCAGAAGGTGCACTTCCCAAGGTTACCAAACAAATGTGCATCACGTAGAGCAATAAAAACAACACGTAAATGTTCCAAATGTTCCTCCAAAGATTTGCTATAAATCAATATGTCATGAAAGTAAACTACCACAAATCGTCCAATGAAAGCACGTAAAACTTCGTTCATTAATCTCATGAAAGTAATAGGTGCATTAGTTAACCCAAATGGCATGACTAACCACTCATCTAATCCAAACTTAGTTTTAAATGTCGTTTTCCATTCATCTCCCAATTTCATACGAATTTGATGGTATCCACTATGCAAATCAACTTTTGAGAATATTGTAGAGCCACTCAATTCATCAAGCATATCATCTAGCCTAGGAATAGGATGACGATAACGAATAGTAATATTATTAATGCCTCTACAATCAACGCACATACCTGACGTACCATCCTTTTTCGGCACTAAAATGATAGGAACAACACAAGGACTAAGGGATTCGCTTATATAACCTTTGTCGAGCAGCTCCTGTACTTGACGCATAATCTCCTTCGTCTCCTCTGGATTGGTACGGTATGGTGCACGGTTGGGTAATGATGCACCGGTAATTAAGTTAATTTGATGCTCAATCACTCGAATAGGTGGTAATCCCGGTGGCATGTCTTGTGGAAAGATGTCAGTGAATTCTTGCAAAATGTTAGTGACAGTAGGAGGCAAAGAGGAAGGCACGTCCTCGAATGAAAATAATGCCTCTTTGCACACAAAAGCATAGCAAACAGATTTGCTAAAATCTAGATCATCAATATCAGATTTGGTGTCAAGTAAACATGCACTTTTCAATTTAATTTCAAAAGAAACAATAGATGGTTTATTATTAGGCTTCATTTGTTGCTCAAATTCTTTTGCCACAATCTGATTTTCACTCTTATTTTGCTCATGTTTTGCTTTATTAGCTCTATTAATATCATCTTTCAAACTGGAATCAGGAGTCATAGGAAGAAAAGTAATATTTTTGTCCTTATGAACAAGAGTATACTGATTGTTTCTACCATGGTGTACAGAATTTTTATCAAATTGCCATGGTCTACCAAGTAGTAAGGAACATGCTTGCATAGGTACCACATCACAATCAACATAATCAGCATATGTAGAGATACTAAAATGCACACAAACAATACGTGTTACCTTAACCTTGCCGCTGTTGTTGAACCATTGGATGTAGTAAGGATGTGGATGTGGTCTTGTGGTGAGAGATAGCTTCTCCACCATATCCATGCTAGCCAAGTTGTTGCAGCTCCCTCCATCTATGATGAAGCGAACAGAACGTTCCTTCACAACTCCCTTTGTATGGAACAAATTATGCATCTGATTTTGCTCAGCTTGTGTAATCTGCACACTCAAAACACGTTGAGCAACTAAACATTCATACCTGTCAGCATCTTCAGTAGCCATGTATTGCGTCTCATGATCAGAATCATCTCCACTGTGTTCTTCATGTGTAATAAGAGGCAAAGTCTCCTCATCTTACTCACTAGCAGACTCATACCCACCATCCTCAGTAGCAATCATCACACGCTGAGATTTGCATTCTCTCGCAAATGTCCTCTTCCCTTACAACGATGACAAATAATATCACTTGTGTGCCCTGTTGATGCCATGGAAGAAGAAGAGCTCTGTACAGGCCCGACAGGTGTGCTCTTGGTAGATAGGGGTGGTTGTGCCTGCTTTCTTGTATCACGGCTGGAG